>NC_060123.1:353846843-354146843 GCF_021461395.2 Schistocerca americana
GTCTAATAGTGAGGTTCCAAAGGGCAGTTTGCAATTTTTGAATGATATATAAATTTACTGGCGAAACGTACAGATTCGAAAGATGGGTTAGTTTGTAGGAATCAACCTCATGTTTGATCCCCGTAGTGAATCAGTAACCCATTCCGTTACAACAGCGCCAACGTAGTGCATAGTTAAAATGGCTACTTCCACTAGTGCGGAGTGTGTTCGCTGTGTGTTTTGGTTTCATGAAACGAACACCAACTGTTCGGCGTAAATTTCGCACTGTGTACGCTAGAGAACGTCCAAGCTGGCCTACAATTTACTCTTGCACAAGGAACTTTGTTCAGACGTGCTGTCCACTGTGAGATGATAAATCACCAGGCGTGTTGATTATGTCGCACTACTTAGGGAGAGTTTTGCCCGCAGTCCACAAAAATTAACGCTACTAGCGTCTCGCGAGACTGGCGTTCCACAAAAGGCTGCTTGGCAAGTGCTGCGTGGACATGTACACTTGAAATCGCACAAATTCACACTGGCACAGCACGTTAGCGACGCAGGTACGGTTCCTCGTGAGGAATTCTGTGCTAAAATGATGCCTCGGATAGAGGACCACGAGATGCTCCTGAACGCAATGATCTTTAGCGATGAGTCACCATTTGAAGTCAGTGGCATCGTAAAAGCCCACAACTGCAAAGTACAGGGAAGCGAAAATCCACATGCAACCCTATAAAACTTTCATGACAGTCCCAAAGGTAGTGTATTTTTTGCCCCTAGCCTTTTCTTCTTGATGGAGACAACTTGTTACTGATGTGTGTATGGACATGCTTCAAAATTTTTTAATTCCGCATGTCGGTGAAGACGACCGAGATGGGTTGGTTTATTACCAGCAGGGTGGTGCACCACCTCATTTCCTCACTAAGGTGACAATCGCTTCCCAGGGCCTATCTCATGGTCACCTCGCTCTTCACACTTGACGCCACTGGCCTCCTTTTTATGGGGTTCCATTAAAGACAGTCTGTATGTTACTCCCCTGTCAAACAATTTAGCCGACCTGAAAAACCGAATCCACGTTGCCGTTACGTAGGTTATGCCCGATCTGCTGCAACGAGTATGGGAAGAAATTTGTTACTGGTGTGATGTTTGCCGCATCAACCACTGGGAGTCACGTCGAACCAAAGTGGCACTTGACACTTCTATGTGAAACGTGAGATTATTTGCTAGAAAATGATACGTCTACGAATTCTATAAATTATCTCGATACATCCCTATGTCATTCCAAAGTTGTAAAGTCTTTTTTGATTCATCCTGTATTTCTAATGCGAACCGGCTGCCGTGTGAGCTGCTGGAGCTACACATCAGGTTCTGCCATAAACGTTTCATATTTCTCCCTGATATGCGTCACTTTAAATTAAATAATAAAAAGGACCGAAGAAGGAGCACACGTGGCTGTGGATGGTTACTGAAAGTAAACATACAAGGCTTTCAGCATTCGTAGTCACACACACATTCCTTTGCAGTCCAAACTAAACAACAATGCAATCATTCAGATTCCCAATAATGAGTAAGCTGTGACATAAAGTCACATAATAGCGTAAGTCCGTCATTTTCGCCCAGAGTGACAACAACGATCACAACCAGAGAGTTCCACACTAAATTTAACTGACTGCTAATTTGAAATACACTTCATTTATCGGAACTGAATAACGGTAATATCGTCTATATGCCCAGATAAGGTTAATTGAAAAACTAGAAAATCTCATTTAAAGCAGTAAACAATAAAACACAGAAGCACAAATGTTAGGTAACTCAAGTACTAAAAAGCATATTTCAATTCCAAAATGACTGACATCTGGTGCCCACAGCGGTGTTAATACTAACGACAGTTAATTACCAGTCAAACTGTGAATTTAGATGATTGAGAATTTGAAATTAACTTCAGATACAAATTGATGAAGACGAGAAAATCTCGTTTAAGATAGCAAATAATAAAATTTAAACGACTGAAAATTTTAAAGCAATTTCAGTTAAATACATTGACTGAGACAAGTGAATCGCATTCAAAGCAGTAAATAATAAAGCACTGAAAAATCGGTGTTAAATAACTTCAGTATTCTTGAGACTGATATGTTGTGGTGCATGCTGTATTATAGTCGCGACTGGTTACCTAACTTGCATTTTCGCAGTTAATCTGACGTATCCAGGACTTCCTTGTCTATCTTGAGCTATACTTCTTTTTTTGATGATTTCGTTGTCGATGGAACGATGAACCCTAACCATTGCTCTTGCTCCTGGCCGCGATACTAGATTCACTATCCTCAGAACCCTGCTATACTTTTGCAGAGAGGCCAGAACAATGATACGCAACGTCTCCTGAAAACTGATTTCCTTTTCATGTCTCGACAACTCTTAGATACAATAATAACTCCGATTCCAAAGGAAACACAGGTAATTATGACAGAATGGCCACTGAACAAATAAATGGCTCCTAGCACAGCAACTTGTCGAATAGGTGTGGTTATAGAAAGTTTCACAATAAAAACAAGTCTAAATCAGTAAATCATTGCATTCCTTTAGCAGGCATGCTTCGTCGTTATTTACTAGTCTCGCTATTAAATGATACATGACACAGTACAGATATTCTTGAAGATATAGCTCCTTCCGTGGCATTCGCGTCCTCTCAGTGTCACGAATCGAAAATGTGTGTGTAGCTCTTTACTTGAGACCTCTGATGAGAGAGACCACGAATTATGAACTTTCTAGGATCATTATGAAATTCTATCGATGAAAACTAGTTTTTATGCGGAAAATATCGACTATCAATATTACTCCACGGGAGGTGTAGTGAACAAATGTAATTTGAATTGTACGTTATTGGCATCATATGTTAATCTGTGATTTTTATTGCGGCATTTTGCAAGGGAAACACTTTACAAAGAAGCGGACCAAATATGTCTCCTATATATGTGTGAGGTAGCGTTGCTTTAGAGTGAAATAAAGCAAATAGAGAATTATGCTACTGGTATTGCACACATTAGCCACAGAAAGACGTGGTGTGCTGCTGTAAGCCTCCAACAGGAAATCGTTCTCCAGAGATACCCAAAATCTTCTAGATTTACTATATTAATTTACCTGTCCACATCAGCAGCTGTGGAAGTGAAATATGTAAACTAGACTGATAACTCAACAAAATAACTGACAGGTAATGGTATGGGAGTTTGTAATCCGTCATTGTTGATTAGTGACAAAATTATTTGGGAATATTCACGGCGATCACGATTGAGACAAAAAAAAGATTTTCGTGTTAAAGAGAGAAAATGGCTCACTAGACATGGAGCCACATTTCCTATACCAACGAAGTCTTGGTATACATTATGAGTGGTACGGAATCTATTGAAGGTGTACACGATGATACGTGTTTGGTTGGTGGGGGGGGGGGGGGGCGGGTAGGCAACAGCATTTAGTAAAGCGTTGTAAGCTATAAAGATATCATTAAAAAAGGAAAGGCAAGCGGAAGGAATCACACAGCTAAGAAACATACTGAAGAAAATCCATGTTGTGCTACATATAACGGCCGCTTTCATATTAAGAATACATAAAAGTTGGGTTTATCTATCTAGAAGTAAGACCTTACGTGTCAGATTCAGTGTGTAGTAATGAATGTCACAGACATAGCTACAGCAACGTAAATAACATATGAAGGGAGGGCGACTTGAGGAAGATGCTGTAATGATTGCAATGAAGGAGGAGGTTCTCATTCGTCAGTAAAAATGTGCATTAACTGCTAAGATAAACATTGTCTTTGGAGACAGTGTTCTCCTGTGTAAATCTGAGAGCAGGAAATCCAAAATATAAGAGTATCGAAGTAAATAAGATGTGGTATTTAAACCGAGAGGGGACATCAGGCTCTTCAACATCTTCAGTTCACATATTTTGAATTAGCTTTAAGAAAAGCAGCAGCAAGAGACATACCTAGACTCAGACTGTTGTAGTAATCTATAATGAAGTATTGTCTAACGATATGCTGCAATGTCAAACAAGAGCTTGATAAGATTTCAGGGTTGTATCCTGCACCTACAGTATCGAGCTGCCGCTGGTGTCTGTTATCATATAGAAATACCTGATCGTAATGCTTTGTAGTGACATTAAATGGATCACAAAGGAAGGTAAAATGCATAGTAGTTTACTTATAGATCACTGGCGAACTGCAATAGTCTACACAGGACACTACTCACATAATTACTCGTGCAAACATCTTACAATATTCCAGAATGAAATTTTCACTCTGCAGCGGACACTCCACTGCAGGGTGAAAATCTCATTCTGGAAACATCCCGCAGGCTGTGGCAAAGCCATGTCTCCGCAAATTTCTTTCTTCCACGAGTGCTGGTTCTGAAATGTTCGCTGGAGGACTTCGGTGAAGTCTGGATGCTAGGAGACGACGTACTGGCGGAAGTAAAGCTATGAGGACGGGCCGTGTGTCATGCTTGAGTTGCTCAGTTGGTAGAGCACTTTCCCGTGAAATGCAGAGGTTTCGAGTTCGTGTCTCGGTCCTGCACACAGTTTTAATCTGCCAGGACGTTTCATCCTAGAATATTGCTAAGTAAGTGGGACTTGTAGCAAATAGGAGGAACAGGTAATTTTGAACGTATACAGAGAAACAGCACGAAAGGTGCTTACTTATAGATCACTGGCGAACTGCAACAGTCTACAAAGTTAGGTTTAAGTAGTTCTAAGTTCTAGAGGACTGATGACCTCAGAAGTTAAGTCCCATAGTGCTCAGAGCCATTTGAACCATTTTGAACATAAAAACTGGTACAATGAGACGCATCGTCTGTACTTCATTTCATTCCCGAAGTTTGCAGAACCAGAATACGAATGTAGAGGCAGACTGTAGCAACAGAAGGCTTTATGAACAGCTTACCTGTAAGTGCACGTGTAGCAGTAAACATGGTTAAGAATGCAAATTATTCCAAACAATGGCTTACAGAAATAGCTAAGCATTTATTCAAGGCAATCTCAAAGATACGACCTAACCTACACAGAAAATTCGTCCTTTTTTCACTAGTGGTAAAGTGCCACAGAGCTCGTGAAGAAACTAAACTGGTAGACACATGAAGATAGACACAAACTATACCGAGCAAGCCTATTTAGAAAGTTTCAAGGAGAAGATTTAAATGGTGAGTCTAGAAAAATACTACACGACCTACATATCACACCCGTAGATATCGTTTGGGCGGGTTAAATCAATTACGGCTTTTGAAGAAACATTATCCAGTAACTGTTCCCGAGTTTCATATATGAAAGTAACGGGAAATCCCTAAAAACTGGTTGGCCGGTGTGGCCGTGTGATTCTAGGCGCTTCAGTCTGGAACCGCGCTACCACTGCGCTCGCAGGTTCGAATCCTGCCTCGGGCATGGACGTGTGTGATGTCTTTAGGTTAGTTAAAAATGGCTCTGAGCACTATGCGACTTAACTTCTGAGGTCATCAGTCGCCTAGAACTTAGAACTAATTAAACCTAACTAACCTAAGGACATCACACACATCCATCCCCGAGGCAGGATTCGAACCTGCGACCGTAGCCGTCGCTCGGCTTCAGACTGTAGCGCCTAGAACCGCACGGCCACTCTGGCCGGCTTTAGGTTGGTTAGGTTTAAGTAGCTCTAAGTTTTAGGGGACTGATGACCTCAGAAGTTAAGTCCCATAGTACTCAGAGCCAATTGAACCATTTTGAACATAAAAACTGGTGCAATGGGACGCACCGTCTGTACTTCATTTCATTCCCGAAGTTTGCAGAACCAGAATACGAATGTAGAGGCAGACTGTAGTAACAGAAGGCTTTATGAACAGCTTACCTGTAAGTGCACGTGTAGCAGTAAACATGGCTAGGAATGCAAATTATTCCAAACAATGGCTTACAGAAATAGCTAAGCATTTATTCAAGGCAATCTCAAAGATACGACCCAACTTACGCAGAAAATTCGTCCTTCTTTCACAGTCCTGCTTTACACAACAACGAAATAAAAATAAGAGAATAACAACTCACAAATACACAAGGATGCAGTGAAACCATCTAACAGACGTGTGACGTCACGTGTGCTGCACTGCTGTTGAATTGCTCGTTAATATTTTATAAAGTTTTAGTCTTCAGTTACTTATTTTAAAGTTTATTTGTGTTAATATGTGCTGTAAAGGTAACGTATTAGTGGATTTTCATTAATCTCAGTATCTCTTCCTTTGTTATTCACTCGAGTGGTCTATTGTTCGTGAGTGTGCCTACGTCGTTCGTCTAAGGCTCACGCCTCAGTAGTGTGTTTACATTTTGCGGAGCCCACAGCAGCTGTAGCGCTTATAAATCTAAGTACTGACAAACTTAGTTGTGCACTGTCATACAGTTATTATGTTTAATAGTTTTCAGCTGTGTTTCGTGGTGTTTGTGGCAAAATAACGATTTAATAAACTTTTGGAAACGTACGCTCGCTGTGTTTTTTAGAGTTTTCTGTGCGTTGAGGTCGTTTAGTAAATGTCGAGCTTTAGTTTTCGAACTGACTTTTCTTATTGTTCCTAGTGAAAAATTTCAGTAAAATTTTCATTCACTGTTTTAACTTCGTTTAGTGTTCCAGTGGCCGTTTGAATTTTTTGTTTTTTTTTTTTTTGTTTTAGCTAATAATTTTGTGAAGTTTTGTTGATATTGGTATTAACTGTGGTGTAGTAGTATTAATACAAGTACTTGCTTTCTTAGTAAGCAGAGAATTTAGACACCGCTATTGTTAGTTCTATAAATAGTTCTACTGGTGTAACTGAACTTTGGTAACGTAGACGTACAGCTTTTTGCAGCATCTGTAAAATTTTAGCATGAGTGAGAAGTGTGGGCTTTGTCGTACATATGTGAGGAGTGGGTTACGGTGTGGGATTTGTTCAAATTATCTTCATGAGAGGGAATGCAGTGGGGAAACCATTCGGCATTCTAGTGAGATCCTCTCCTGGGAGTGCACAATCTATAATAGACGTAAGTTGATAGAGGAGCAGGAGCGTAAGATCTGTGCCCTTCAGGGCAGTTACAACGCGAAAATGAGGAACTAGATATGTTGGAAAGGGTGAAGGGTGGTGGGGAATGGGAACTGGCAGTAGGCAAGAAGGCAGCTAGGAAGAGGAGGTATTCAGATAGTTTTACTTCACACATATGCAATAGATTTGACCAACTGTCAGAGTTGAGTGGAGAGGCGCCTCGTGTAGCTGTAGATGTAGGAAACATGCAGCAGTCCACAGCAGTTAAGAGGCCTAGGTTAGTTGCAAAGTCTAACATAAAGAATGTTCTGCTGCTAGGTAGTTTTCACGGAAGAAGTGTGGGCCAGCAGCTGGAGGAAGTGTTGGGGAGTGAGTACTAGGTCACTAGTTCTGTGAAGCATAGTGCAAGGTTGGCTCAGGGGACTGACAGTGTAGGGGAGTTATGTAGGAAATTTACAAAAGAGGATCAGGTAGTGATAGTGGGTGGGGCAGGGAAAATTTTTGATAGGGACGGGGAATATGATTTAGGTGGTGACCTGGTAAAGGTAGGTACTCAAAATGGTGGCACTAATGTGCATTTCACGCGTTTCAGCGTCATGATCGGCCTCACCTTAATGCGGCTGTTAGGTGCGATAACATAGGGCTGGGGAGGGAGCTGATGACAGAGGGCATGGGTCATATCTGAACGGTGCCAGTTAGGTCTGTCAGTAGATCAGGTTTCACTAGGCATCGCCTGCACCTCAATAGGTGGCCAAGCGTATAGGTGACGGTGTAGTGGGTGGTGTTGGTGGTCGTGGTGGTGGTGGGGTCGCTCATGGAAAAATTCCTGTAGTAGTTGTTGTTAGAGCTGCACCTTTTTTAGACTGAAGTCAGCTGATGAATATACATGTTTAAAGGAAGTCTCTCTAACTAAGGGCCCACCTTCAGAGGATGTAACGTTTCCAAGTAGACGAGGAATTAGCATATTTCAACAAAATATAAGAGGTATTGGAGATACAGTTAGTGAACAGCTTATACATACTGACTCTGAAATTAATGGTATTTCAGAGCACCACTTAAATAATTTGACAATTCAGAGGCTTCTTTTACCAGAATACAGATTAGGTGGCTGTATCCCAAGTAGTTCCTTGCAGGGTGGGGGAGTTGCTGTGCACTTAGAAAACAGTATTCCATATGAGTCCAAAGACGTATCATGACACTACACTGAGCATATATTTGAATGTTGTGCAGAGGCAGTTGAATTTAGTGAAATTAAACTTCCAATTGTTGTTGTTTATAGGTACCCTAACTGCAACTTCAGAGCATTTCTGCTCAAGATAGATAGGGTCCTTGATTCACTTTGCAGGAAGTACCAGAAATCAGTTATATGTGGTAACCTCAATATTAAATTTGTATATGATGGTGCAAGAAAAGGGATGTTGGTAGATCTCATAATTTCATATGAGCTCATGCAGACTTTTTTTTGCAACTAGGATGCTGGGGAACAGCAGCACAGCCATAGACAATATTTTTATTCATTCTTCATTACTCATTACTAGATGGGCATTCTGTTAGTAAAAGCGTGAATGGCTTTTCGGACCATGATGCACAAATTTTAACACTGAAAGGTTTTTGTGCTCAAACAAATGTCATATTTAATTATAATGTAGGAAATTTATTCCAACAGCAACAGAGAGTTTTTTAAACCTTGTCAAGGACCAAGAGTGGCAGGATGTTTATAGTGCCGATAACATAGATGATAAATATAACGCTTTCCTTAACACATTCCTCATGCCCTTTGAGAGTTTCTTTCCATTAGAGCGTTCTAAATGGGGTACTAGCAGTAATAGGCAGCCTGGGTGGCTGACTAGTGGGATAAGGATATCGTGTAGAACGAAGCAGTAATTATGTGAAAACGTTAGAAGTAGTCAGAAACAAGCTACAGTAGGCCATTACAAAAATTATTCTAAGGCGCTTCAAAATGTTATTAGGAAGGTAAAGAGTATGTCGTATGCAAATAGAATAGTTAATTCACAGGATAAAATTAAAACCATACGGTCAGTTGTGAAGGAAGTGTCAGGTCAGCAGCACAGGGTCGATGATATGAAGTCGGTTCATAGTAAAAATATTTCTGGTACTGATAAATCAGATATATGTATAGTATTTAACAATCATTTTATGAGCATTGTTGGTGAATTAAACAAAAATTTAGTTTCTACCAGAAATCACATAACGTTCTTGGCAAATGCCTTTCCGAAATTGATGTCTGAAATGCACCTCTGTGATACAGAGAAGACGGAGGTTGAGTCAATAATTAAATCACTGAAGACTAAGGACTCTTATGGTTATGATGGAGTGTGTAGCAGGATATTAAAGTACTGTGATGCCCATGGTGGCCCTATATTTAGCCATTTTTGTAATGTTTCCTTTAGGAATGGTTAGTTTTCTGAGTGATTAAAGTACTCAGTAGTTTAGCCGTTTTATAAAAAGGGAGAAAGGGATAATGTAGATAATTTTAGACCTGTTTCTGTGCCATCATATGTACAGTTTGCCTTTAGAAGTCGTTTAACAACTGAAAATGCTATATTCTCTTTTCCCTGTGAGGTACTGGATGGGTTAAACAACAGGTCTCGAACGCTTGGCATATTTCTTTGATTTAACTAAGCAACTGATTGTGCTGATCACAAAATATTGCTCCAGAAGTTAGACCATTACGGAATACGGGGAATAGGTCACAATTGGTTCACCTCTTACTTTAGCAACAGGCAGCAAATGGTCATTGTTCACAATGTTGATAACAGCTGTGATGTGGAGTCTGAGTGGTGTACTGTCAAGTAGGGGGTGACCCATGGATCACTGTACAGGCCACTCCTGTTCCTTATTTATATGAATGATATGCCCTCTACTATTATGGGTAACTCTAAAATATTTCTATTTGCTGATGACACTAGCTTGGTAGTAAAGGATATTCTGTGCAACATTGGCTCGGTTTCAAATAGTGCAGTACATGACCCTAAGTTCAGGGCTTGTAGAAAATAAACTAACGGTAAATCACAGTAAGGCTCAGTTTTTACATTTTCTAACACACAATTCAATAACACCTAACTTTTTAATTTCACAGAACAGACATATGATCAGTGAAACTGAACAGTTCAAATTTCTGAGTGTTCAGATAGGTAGTAAACTGTCGTGGTAAGCCCTCGTTCAGGATCTTGTTCAAAGACTTAACACTGCCATTTTTACTATTCGACGGTATCAGGAGTGAGTGAGAGTTCAACACGAAAATTAGTCTACTTTGATTATTTTCATTCGCTTATGCCGTATGGTTTTATATTTCGCGGTAACTCTTCCCATTCTAAAAGGATATTTTTGGCTCAGAAACAGGCAGTTCGGGCAATAAGTGTTGTAAGTTTATGAACCTCTTGTCGAGCCCTGTTCACGAGTGTGGGTATTTTGACATTAGCCTCTTAATATATATATATATATATATATATACAAAGAGGCTAATGTCAAAATAAATATTCATTGCTGTCACTTCTTGTTAACAATATCAGCTTATTCCCAAGAATAAGCAGCTTTCACTCGGTTTATTCTAGGCAGAAATCAAAGCTGTGTATGGATCGGACTTCCTTAACTCTTCTGCAGAAAATTGTGCAGTATACTGCTGCATACAGTTTCAACAAGCTCCCAATGGAATTCATAAATATTAGCAGTAATCCACGCGCTTTCAAATCGTAACTGAATATTTTCCTCATGGGTCACTCCTATTCTGTAGAGAAGTTCCTTGAAAAATTAAACTGATTCTTATTGTATTGTTGATTGCGTCTACTTAAACGTATCGACTGACTTGTTTCGGGTTCATAAACATTTATTGTTATCTGTTATCTGTTATTACTTTATGTTTAATTTCGTGTACTGACACGTTTCATGACCTTGGAGATTTGCTCCTCAATTTGATCCTACGGAACTTGACGTGTAAATAAAAAATAAAAAAAACGAATACAAGGCTTATGAGAATTCGATGACCCTCCCAAGGACTATGACCTATAAATAGATGAACAGAGAAATCTCTTATATCTTCTCATCCAAAAGGGGGATGGACGATAGGCTAAATTTTTTTTAATCACCGGATAAAATTTTAAAATCAAATTTGAATGGCTTCCAAAAGCGTCGCTGACAAATTATGCTGTTGGCAACGTCGAGGCCATTGTGCCTGTGCTTACAAGAGACCCGTGTCTAACACCGTCCGGCAGCCTTGTGCTAGGCCGTTGCAGCTTTCTCAGGAAGGATTATGTGTGCGGCGACTGGAGTCAAAGCTAATGCAGAAGCCGCAGTGACATCGCAAAACCCGTGCTACACAACTTACCACGTCTCCCACTCAACACTAACAATGAATTAGTAACTACAGACACTTAACCGCTATTTTATGTTAAATTTTGCATTACTTAAATGGCAAATACAGCGAAGCTATCCGCACTATGTTGTGTTTTTTAATATTTTCAGGAAATACATGAAAAGATAAGACGAAAAGGATGAGAGATTGCTGGGCACTCTCACGTCTGATTCGCTGTCATGCCAATTAATGATCTTAGGCAAGATGACCTTTATGACGATCTGACCTCATACATCACGATGAAATGGTGGGCAGTAGTTTACACTCTAGCAAGTGTTTTCTAGTGAAGGAATAGCAGTAGCCTTTACCTGCGTTCAGAGGAAGAGGGTGCCGATTTAAAGACTGCAGTAAAATTGTACGGCGACTGAGGGCCTAGGGGAGCGCGTTTTTTCTGTGGAACCTGGGTGAAATCATTTCCAGACTGGTCATATTGTGTAGACATATTGGATGGCGCCGGTCAGCTGGGGGCCGCGTTGAGGTAGACTGACAAGTGTCAAGGAGACGCCCCTGTAATTGGCAATGCATTGAAGACCGGCAATAAAGCAGAGGATGCTCGCTTGTTAGGCAGAAAGCTGACGAGACAACTGTGAGCTCTCTGCGAATTCTGTGGGACAGGTCGCTGGTGCCCAGTCTTCCAGACTCGGTTACAAAAAATATTTGTGAAGGCATGAGGCTTTTATCAATTTTATGGCCATTCTTTGGAAAGTTCGAGAATGGACGGAACAGAGGAGATAACAATCTTTTTTTGTACAGAGCTGTGGTTCCATCCTGGTTATGTTGCTAGCAAAAGACATGGCGTGAGCTCGTGGGAAAGAGGCTGCGAGGCTGAATCTTCCTTTCCTTTCCTCCCAAATAACTTTAAAGTCTCTGACTCGTCAAATCGGTGTATACAGAGCAAGCAGCACTCTCCCAGCTTCGAATGCGGCACTCCAGTTCGTGATTGGCTTGTGCTAAAGTGGGAGTAGTGTAAGATGTAAATTTGCTTTGGTACCGAGCTAGCGAGGAAAGCGGAGGCAAAGAGAAGTCACTCTTGTACTGGCGCTTCGCTAGTAAAGAACTGCAGGCTTTACCTAAATGGTGGGACTTGTCTCCTTTGCCAGTGTGCCACTTACAGCCTGTGCCATTCACCTTCTGGACAATCAGAGGTACTGCTACTAGCATCACGCACACAACGAGTGATTCATGGGTGTACTTATTTGTCTAGAGTCGGCTGTCTAAATATTTGACCTATTCCGGTCCGCATAGTCGTGGGACGGAGTCAAATTGGTTTTGCAGGCCAGCAAACACGTCCACCTGCACACTGGAATGCACTGGGGTTTCAGAGGCTCACAGGGAAGTACCTGCGTTCTCAATTAGGCGAATGCGAGACCGCGTACTTGCATTTTTCGGGTGCACGCCATTAATAACAGATTGCTGACGTCCATGGCATCAGTCGCTGAACGCATCGTGGTGTGCCGCCCTGACCAGCATAAGGGTAAAGTATTCGCAGTTATGTCGTAGGGCTCCAATATATGTTTCTCAGCACCCTGTTCTTTCGAACCACATTTTTCGTTTTGGATTAGTAGAGTATAGATGCTTGATGGTGGCATAGTTTTCGTCCCATACCCCGGAATCACGTGTGTGAAGTCAGACAAGGCAATTAGTGTTCTGTTTAGTGTAGTGTAGATTCCCAGCTGATCACCTTGTTCACCATAGATCCCATATTAGTGAAAGCGTTTGTCACATAAAAATGTTTGTGTGACGTTTCTTTAGCCACTTTTTTTGACTTCTGTTGTTAAGAATAAATAAATCTGTTGTTATTTGGATCGCAAATTCTTCCTGTGTTCTGATTAACTGTACCTTGCCATTTTTATTCAAGTCCAGATTATAAATGGAAGTAGCAAGTTTGCAAGGAAAGGCAAAGGAAAATTTACAATTGCAAATAAGTTTCCAGGAAGCGATTGTTAGGGTTGAAGAGAACTTAGTATATAAAATTAAATACATTTGTTATTTTACAGCTGATGATTTACATGTTCTGTGTGCTATTATTCGTAAAAAACAGGGTAGGCAGTAATTTTTTCAGCATACTGCACTGGGAAACCATTGTTCGTGTGCAGCTGCTGAGGGCTACTCGAAGGTCATAATGAAACGAAGGGAATAAGAAGTACAGTACGCTTTAATTAGAATCCCTTCATTGGCAGTTTCTTTTTTCCAATGCCCTCATGAACACTGTGCCCATCTTTTCACGCCTTTGATGAAGATTTTAAGAAGTATAATTTATTCAGGATTATTTCGATTTATTGGCAGTAATGTAAAATCTGAAGGCAGAAAAATTTATCCCCATATGGCCCTGTGCCCACGACCGTATGATTATTGTTCGTCACGTCTTCCGCTACCCAAATTGCTGCCAGGAAGCTACGATTGTAATAATGGCTCATATCGCTTAATTCGCGCCAAAAATGCTGTTTTTGCTAAACGTTTGACCGTCTGGAGCTCCCACTTCTGTGTCTTCCACTTCTGGACGAGAACTGCATGTGCCATAAATCTGGACGAAACGGTGTCGATGAGTAGGCACGGTCCCATTGGTAGTTCCCTTTACGGAGCCAATACTGTGGGGAGCGAGGTGGCTAGATAATCTCTATTCGATGATCATTTCTCCAGTCCAGTTATCATGCTTGATACTGGACACCCTAAGAGAGTCGACCAAAATAAACAGTAAGTTTGTTGACTAGTAATCAAAACGCCTGGACACAGGCACTGATTAAAGATTGAAAAAAAATCATTGGCAATGGCGGCCGAAGACATCTTGGGTAGTCTCACAAGTGCCGTGTCAAAGTGAGCGGAGGAGTGGACAGAGCTTCAGCGTATCTTTCTGCTCTTGGAGCGGGCACCTGTCCCTAAGAGGCGGAAGTAATGATCAGCCGCACTGGGATGCAGAAGGGAATAGAAACCATTCCATTAAAGAAGCCACAGTGTTTATCCACATTATTTGTGCCTGTGATGGAAACAGATATGATGATTATAGAGGAAGATAATTATTTCTGGTTAGACTACTATAGGGCAATATCAAAAGCCGCAGGAAAAGGTATAACGGAAGTAGAATTCGTTATTTCGAAAGTGTGGAAGATTCAGTTACTGTGAACTATTCAATGACAGGTTTGCACTCATAATTAACAGAAAACCAAGGCCAACAATGATAATTCAGGTAAATATGCCGATGTCATAAGCAGACGTGAAGGGATAAAGTAACTATGTGAGGATCTTGAAAAGGTAATTGAGCATTAAAAAGACGTGATAGTGTATTAATCCTTGGGTGTTGGAACACGACAATTGGGTAAAGAATAGAAGCAAGAGTTCGGGGAGAATATGGGATTGGTGGTAGGAGTGAGAGTACAAACAGAGTAATTGAATTCTGCAACAATAGTTCATTTGAAAAGGAGTAGACATCTCTAACAAGACAAGTCGTCGACGTTGGGACACAAACATAGGTACAACGAAGGAAGCTGCGATGAAACCTTGGCGAACATGAGAAGTACTTCAATTGATGGACGAAAGAAGGAAGCACATAAATATTCAGGGAAAGACAGGAATCGAGATAAATAAAACAGACATGAAACGAACAGAACGTGCAGGGGAACCAAGGCAAGCTGGCTTCAGGCGAAGTCTGAAGAGAACGTAAAAGAAATGATCGTCTGAAGGACTGATTCAGCACAGGGAATAGTCAAAACACCTTCGATGAAATTAGAAGCATGGGCGGCAACATTAAGAGTGTAATGCGAATCTCATTGTTAAACGCAGCATAGAGAGGGGGTAGTTGGGAGGCGTACTCTGAAGGCATCAGTGTAGGGAAGATGATATGGAAAAGATGGGGGACCCAGTGTTAGAGTCTGAATTTAAATGAGCTATGGAAGATTTCAGATCAAGTATGGCAGAAGGAACAAATAACATTCCATTGGAATTTCTAAAGCCACTTGGGAAAGTGACATCCAAACGACGATTCAGGTTGGTATTAAGAATTTGTGAGATAAGCGACATACCATCGGACTTTCGGAAAAACATCATGCACACAATTAACGTAGATAGCAATAGCTCACAAGTGCGAGAATTATCGCACAATCAGCTCATGCATCCAAGTTGTTAACGAGAATAATATACAGAAGAATAGAAGAAAGGATTGAAGATCTGTTACACGACAATCTGTTTGACCTTAGGAAAGGCAAAGACGCCGGAAATGCTGTCTTTACTTTTGCGTTTGATGAGAAAGCAAGATTGAAGAAAAATCAAAACACGTTAATAGAAACTGCCGATAAGGAAGAAGTGCTGAACTATGAAAAACGGTGCAGGATGTTCTGACGAAAACAGGAGTAACCCATAATAAACATTGTGTAATACAGAATACATACAAGAATTAAGAGGAAACACCTAATACTAGACGACCAAGAACGAAGTGCTCGGATTGAAACGTGTGTAAGACATGGATGCAGCCTTTCGCCACTACTGTTCACCATACACATGGAAGAAACAAGAACGGAATTAAAGGATAGATGAATGAATATGATTAAAATTCATGGTGGAAAACGTCGATGACAAGATTAGCTGATGACCTTGCTATCCCCAGTAAAGATGAAGTATTCGAAAATCTGTAGAATGGAGTGAACAGTCTAATGAGAATAGATTATGGATTGAGAGTATACCGACGAAAAAGGAAAATAATGATGCGCAGCAGAAATGAGACTAGCGATGAGTGACACATAAAAATTGGACATGATGAAATAGATAAAGTTAAAGAAATCTGCTAGTTTGCAAGCAAAATAACACAAGACTGACGAAGGAAGGAGGGCATAAACAGACTATGAAAGGGAATGAGGGCGTTTCTGACGAAAAGAAGCGTATTACTACGAAAAATTAAACTTGCCTCTTGACTAACTGAAGAACTGAAACAGGTCATGAATTTCAGAGACGCTGCACACACAAACTACGTCCTACGCCTCAAAATCATGTTGTTTACAAGCAGACATGGAACAGAATGAGTCACGCTGAACTCACGCATGCACACACATCAACCGACAACAGAAGTAGACCAGTTGTCCTGTGGAAAAAGTTGCGTAGTCTTGGTATAAGCCAAGTAAAAGTCGATCTCATTGGCCCAGACGAACAACTGATCCGGTACTTCACGTTACGTACAATCACAACCGAAGCGAAAACGAAACAGAGATTCGTTGATTACCTCCTGGGGGTAAACGACTGTAACCAGAAAGAATTCTATATACAGCATATTATTTGCAATGCCCGAAGAAAAACCATAACGCGCATCAGATCAGAGTCCACTGGACACGATGGCATCACAGTCCAAATTATGAAGCATCTTATTGACCCTCTACCGCCCAGAGATCCTCGACCAGTCTGTAACCATAATTTTTTCTCCTGTATCCGGAAAACTTCGACTAGGTAAGCCACTGCCAGATTACCAAAATAGGATACTGCCACAGTGCCTTTCGATCATCGATTTATTGCATTCTTCCTACGGTGCCCAAGGCCTAAGAATATACACTCCACGACAAGCTAACAGTCTACTTAGCCACACAGAATTTACTGGACGAATCCCAATAAGGTTTCCGTAAAAACCGAAGCGCAACCTGTCGTAACGAAGGTTGCAAGTGCAATTGCAAAGGATGCACAAGGGACGACTGCTATTCGCTTCACAGATTTAATCAAAGCCTGTGTGCTCTGTAGACTTAGATATTTTACTCTCCATGTTTTGCAGCCTAAATTTCTCGCCAGCTGTAGTGCAATGTTTCCGCTCATATTTGACGCCTCGACAGGAATGCATGATTTCCAGTACCAAAAAGCCACAAAGAACGCCGGTAGTATCAGGTGCCGCCCGTGGTTCGGTATTAGGTCCTATATTAATTTTTTTCTTTTCTTTCAGTGCTGTGTCATCTTTTTTGTCCTACTACGGGTACGACACGTACGTTGAGGGCCTCCAGTTGTACCTGTGTGCAGAACCAACGAATCTGAAGGTGTCGAAAATCTCAATACCGACCTCCAAGTTATTTAAATCTTAAACAGGACAAACATCAATTTACCTCCCTAAGCAGAAGTCTGGTAGTAATAAGAGATGAAACCGTAAACTGATTTAAACACGTAACTCCAAAGTGCAAGAAGGCATCAGCTTCTCTACATACCCCGGAAGAAATATAAATAGCTCTTCTATCTTGACCTTAATGATTGGAGGTACAAGTATGAACACAAGTTTATGTTGGATTACAGCGGCGTTATCCTGCAAGGCCATTCTTAGGAATGCTCAGGGCGCAAGGAACTGGTTATGAACGCCCGTGCTTATTATATCAGTGGTGGTCGATTCTTTGATCCGATTGCACCATTATACGCACAGCTGACCTGGCTGCCAGCAGACGAGAGCAGAGATTTCCATGCCCTCTGTTCTCTCTACGGTCTTATCCACATACATTGTCCTACATCTACATCTACATTGATACTCCGCAAGCCACCCAACGGTGTGTGGCGGAGGGCACTTTACGTGCCACTGTCATTACCTCCCTTTCCTGTTCCAGTCGCGTATGGTTCGCGGGAAGAACGACTGTCTGAAAGCCTCCGTGCGCGCTCTAATCTCTCTAATTTTACATTCGTATGTTTCCTTCAGATTAACCCTCTTGTTTGAACAACATGGCAGGAGCGCCTGTGCCCATAAGAGCAAGAGCGTCTCTGTCCCACGCCGCCGTTCAACCGCTTTCTTGAATCCTTCTCACCAGCAGGAACTTGAGTATCCAATAACCTCGCGCGTTATATTCGAGAACTGAATAACGTCTCCAGCTTCCGGAGGCCGTTAATGACATATCTACCGAAGAACGAATAATGATTACAATTGTCCCTGTACGCACTCGTTACCCTTGTACACCCTTCTTTCCACCTAACCTTCTTCATTTCCCGGTATTCTGAGCTGAAGCAGTCTCCTTAAATTTCCTTTCCCCAGAAATCTCTAACAGAAAACATCTACAATGTATACCTACAAATTCTTTTTGCATCTTGCACCATCATTATTGGTATTGCGTCATTGTTGCCGTTGTTATAATGTTATTTTTTATAATTACTCTTATTATTATCAATATTACTGTTACGGTTATTATAATAATAATTATTATTATTAGCATAGTAGTAGTAGTAGTAGTAGTAGCAGCAGCAGCAGTAGTATTAGAAACATTTCCAGCGTCAGCTTTATTAGTTGATAGTCAATGTGGTTAACCCACATTGTCTCTACAGACTCAAATTACTTTAATACTATTTATCATATTAAAACTATTATTTCTGAGCTACCTACGAAGTAAAAAAGTTGCTGCATTTGGTCAAACACTGTGGGCGTCTTCGTCAGGTCAGGTTAAATCCATAAACAAAATAAAAATTGATTTTAGTTTGAAACTTCTGATAATGTACGGTTGGAGTACAGCATTGTATGGTAGTAAATCGTGGACTGTTGGAAAATTGGAACAGAAGACAGTCGAAGCGCTTAAGATGTGGTGCTGCAGAATAACTTTGAAAATTACGGTCGCTGGTAAGCCAGAGAATGAGAACGTTAAGGGTCTCGGCAGGATCGGCGAAGAAAGGGACATATGGAAAACCCTGACAAGAAAATGGGCAGTATAATAGCTCATGTGTTACTACATTATGGAACAGCTTTCGTGGTACAAGATGGAGCTGTAGAGGATAAAAACTGCAGAGGAAGACAGAGATTGGATTGTATCCAGCAAATTGCTGAGGACGTCAGGCGCAGGAGCTACTCTGAGATGAGGAGATTGACACAGGAGAGGAATTCATGGGGGCCGCATCAAACCATTCAGAAAACTGATGACTCAAAGAAAATAAATTAAATAAATAAACAAAAATAAAAGTAAAAAAGGACGAAATAGTCGGCTTTCCTTATGAGTTTTTCCAAACGTTATAATCTTGGTGGAACTGATCTCTTTTTCTTTCTACTCTCCCTGTAATTTCTTTATCAGTCTTCCGGTTCGTTGGTTCACTCAACATGCTGAATGTGTTTTCGTCATAGATCTTACGTGACAACATACACCAGAGTGGCCCCTATCCAATGAAAGGACCACTTTGTGACAAGGTCTCCTAACTTGGGTACTGCTGCTCTTTCCATACACGAAATATTACTATTCTATGACAGAATTCTCGTAAGTTCGTGATATGTTTTGCGCATTATTTTTCAGCTGCGTCACTGAGATGAGACCTAACAACTTGTTCAAGAGCACTAATAAAATCAGTCAAATTCAAGGTTCTAGGCTCGAAGTTGACATTCTCTCTCGGTGTCCAATCTCTGGACGTATAATTCCATGTACTCCACGGAGAGGTATTTTATGTGATTTTTGAAGATGGTGTGATGAGTATTACCTGAAGTTTTGGTACTGTAGCCAGATGACGTCGGCGTCTTGCCAGGATACTTCGGCTGACAAGCACTCACTCATTTTTCAGGTCAATATTTTACAATGGAGATTGATTGTGCATGTTAACTTATACCACGAACAGCGAGCGAGGTGATGCTGTGGTTACCTCACTGGACTTGCATTCGAGGGGACAACGGTTGAAATCCAGTTCCGGCGGTTCAGGATTAGCTTCTATGTGACTTCCCTAAATCGTTTAAGGCAAATTCTGGGGTGGTACCTACGAAAGGACATGTCCGTTTTTCTTCTTCATCTTTGAAACATTCTAAACGTTTGCTAAGTATCTAATGACGTGTATGTCAACGGGACGCCAAGCCAGTCAAGCTACAGTTTTCCTTCCTTCCTTCCTTTGTTCTTTAATTATTTCCCCATAGGAGACGCGCATCCGCTTGCGGAATAGTGGTATTATGTGAACACCCGCTGTTTGAGTGCAGGCCCCAAGAGTAAAATTTAGAGTCCTGCGTAACAAAATTGATTATTCAAACAACTTACGGGTTTGCTGCCGGGTGACGTCGTCGAACACCGCCGATATTTCGACAGGAGCACACCCTGCCATTCTCAAGACACAAATGCAAGGAAGAAGAAATGTGCTAGCAAATATAATACCGCGGTTCACAGAGGAGAAACAAGGAAGACACGACACACAGAACAAGTGTCAACACAACCAAAGATAACCACATCAGAAATATCGATAGTTACTATTAATCAACAGGTGAGGTATCACTAATTCTGTCCCTCTGTTTTTTGATGAGAGACAGATACAGATTCCAAGCAGCATTTAAACAAAATCCACCATCTCTGTTAATAAGGTTGCTTGATAGTGTGATTTCGAAAGCTTCCTTAACAACACTATCCCAATAGATGGACGTGCAAACCAGAATCTCCGTGTTGTTGTATTCCATAGGATGACAGGTATCGAGGCAATGTTCTGCAATAGCGGATTTGCTTGGCTGTTGTAAGCGTGTGTGACGCTTATGTTCAATACACCGGTCTTCCACAGTGCTGCTTGTCTGACCAATATATGACATGCCACAACTGCAAGGTATACGATAGACCCCAGCCTTACGCAAACCAAGGTCATCTTTTACGGATGCCAACAGGGACTTAATCTTAGAAGGTGGTCGAAAAACACATTTCACGTCATATTTTCGCAAAATACGGCCAATCCTGTTGTAAATGCTTCCTGCGTCGGCAAAAAGGCCGTAGACTTAGGTGCCACTTCGTTGCTATCGTCACTCACCCGTTGCACAGAAGGCTGATGGCGCAACGCACGTTTGATCTGCCTCTCACTATAACCATTCTGACGAAAGGTGACTTCGAGATGTGATAGCTCAGCTGCCAAACTTTCAGGGTCTGAGATAACGTGGGCCCTGTGAACCAAGGTGACTATCAAGAGTCTTAATTCTTACTGTGCTGTACCACCTAGATTATAGGGCCTCCCTAAGGTCCATAAGGAGGCTATCTCGTTTAGGCCTATTGTTTCTAATATTGGTGCTCCGACACATCGTGTAGCTAAACGTCTTTCTAGTTTGTTGAGCCCACTAGTAGGTAGGTGTGCATACCACATTAGGAACTCTGTAGATTTCTTACGTCGATTACAGGGATTGCGTTTGAATGACTCTGATATTTTAGTCAGTTTTGATGTGGTTTCTCTTTTCACTCGCGTAACTCTCTCTGATTCGTTGCAGCTAATTGAGGTTAAGTTTGGTCTCGAGTTAACAAATGTGTTCGACATGTGCTGACATCCACTTACTTTTTATTCAATGGTCAGTACTACGAACAGACTGATGGAGTTGGAATGGGAAGCCCGTTGTCACCTATTGTGGCCAATTTGTTTACGGAGCACTTTGTGGAACGTGCATTGGAGTCATCGACCTTGAAACCTGCGTGTTTTTTCAGATATGTAGACGATACTTTTGTTGTTTGGCCTTATGGTAGCGAGAATTTAAACCGGTTTTTGAAACATCTGAATTCAATCCACCCGAATATTCAGTTCACTATGGAGGTGGAAAAGAATGGATGCCTTCCCTTCCTTGATGTGTTGGTCAAAAGGACGACTGATGGTACGTTGGGACATTGTGTTTATAGGAAGCCTACCCACACTCACTTGTATCTGCGAGTTGATAGTTGTCACCTTCCAGCTCAGCGTGACGGAGTACTTCGCATCTTGGTTCGCAGGGCCCACGTATCTCAGACCCTGAAAGTTTGGCAGCTGAGATATCACATCTCGAAGTCACCTTTCGTCAGAATGGTTATAGTGAGAGGCAGATCAAACGTGCGTTGCGCCATCAGGCTTCTGTGCAACGGGTGAGTGACGATAGCAACGAAGTGGCACCTAAATCTACGGCCTTTTTGCCTTTTGCAGGAAGCATTTACAACAGGATTGGCCGTATTTTGCGAAAATATGATGTGAAATGTGTTTTTCGACAAGCTTCTATGATTAAGTCCCTGTTGGCATCCGTAAAAGATGGTTTGCGTAAGGCTGGGGTCTATCGTATACCTTGCAGTTGTGGCATGTCATATATTGGTCAGACAAGCAGGACTGTGGAAGACCGGTGTATTGAACATAAGCGTCACACACGCTTTACAACAGCCAAGCAAATCCGCTATTGCAGAACATTGCCTCGATAGCTGTCATCCTATGGAATACAACAACACATAGATTCTGGTTTGCACGTCCAGCTATTGGGATAGTGTTATTAAGGAAGCTTTCGAAATCACACTATCAAGCAACCTTATTAACAGAGATGGTGGATTTTGTTTAAATGCTGCTTGGAATCCGGCTCTGTCTCTCATCAAAACACAGAGGAACAGAATTAGTGCTACCTCACCTGTTGACTGATAGTAACTATCGATATTTCTGATGTGGTTATCTTTGGTTGTGTTGACACTTGTTCAGTGTGTCGTGTCTTCCTTGTTTCTCCTCTGTGAACCGAGGTATTAAATTTGCTAGCACATTTCTTCTTCCTTGCATTTGTGTCTTGAGAATGGCAGGGTGTGCTCCTGTCGAAATATTGGCGGTGTTCGACGACGTCACCCGGCAGCAAACCTGTAAGTTATTCGAACATTCTATTGGCCGGGAAAAGCTACGGTCTCAAATTTGATTATATGTAGGCGTGAGGCTATGTGATTTCGTTCTGAAGACATCAGAGAATTCTCCCAGTCTCCCGCCTTATTCAGGAGAAAGATGCCACCACGATTAATAACGTCATTCGCTAAACGTATCTCCACAAATTCCTTAGTAACAGAATTCCATAATGTCTCGTTGCGGCCAGAATACTCCATAGAATTCCATGTGGAGGATCAATATCCGGCTTCTGCTATAGAGGTTTGATTTTTGTATAAGGTAGATAACGGGAGAACGTAAATATTGGAAATTTAAATACAGTTATGTAGTAACGTTTACAGTACTGAAGAGAAGAAGAAGCGAAAATATGATTATTGTGAAAACTGGCAGAAGAAGACGGAGATATAATAAGCAAATTGGGAAATTAATTTACACAAGATAGGCTGAAAGAAACAACTGATGAGTAAGTGCCACCGATGAACACTGCTGCACCGTTAGGTAGTACGCGGCAGTTAATAGAATAGTTCATGACAGATGACAGAGGGAAATGAGAATTGTGTGTGAAGCTGCAAAATTATGTTGAAAATACTGTGGACGGGAGACGTGAAGACTTTTATGATATATGAGTAATAATTCTAAGAGGCCATTCATATGGTCTGCAATGGGTAACGTGGGTAACGTGGAAACTGAAGTACTAGGAAAGAAAACTGGAGTATAAACAATGGTTTTTGACATCATTACTCATTGTAGAACAGAAATAAAGGAACGTATTATTTACATTTCAAAAAGTAATAATTCTTAATTACGTATTACCGTAGTGGGATTAACGTTAAGCACACGGTCTGCTCTAGGTTGGCGAGGACTGAGGGAGTATCCGGTGTCAGCTAGTCGGTCAAGATTTATTTCTGTGGAAGACAACTTTACTATTAAAATGAACTAGCCAGTTTTCAGCCTCCGAATAACGTTGACGTTATCATTAAAAGAACTACAAAAGAACAAGTGTGAAATGCGTACATACATTAGACGTAATCATTCATTTGACCTCGAGCAACTGGAGAACAGGATACAATTAATGTGTCTTTTTTTCGTACCTGTTTCGACGAAACTTGCTGTAGGCACCAATCTCCGAATACCTGATTTTGACGCCATCTTTAAAAGGACTACAAAAGAAAAAGTAGAAAATGCGTACATACATCACATATAATAATTCATTTAACCTTGAACTATTGGAGAACAGGATGCAATTAATGTCTCTTTTTTTTCGTACCTGTTTCGATGAAACTTGCTGTAGGCAGGGTATACCTGTTCCCCTGTGCTTCTTGTTACGCCGTACTCGCTTGCCTTGAAAAGCGGTCGCACACCTGCACATTGCCGACGAGTAACGCTTGCAGCAACATTTTCATCGGCGTAGCTGGTGACATTACAGCGAAATCTGCACATCTGGTACTGTTCATATCCGTGAGATATATGTACGTATCTCCGTCAGTATTTTACATACACTGGTGTCTTCTTCTTATTCCTTCTACTTATTCAGTTACAATTGAATAAATGATACTAAGTTATAACTGGATTATGCAGACTAAGACCTTTCTGATGTAATAAATGCTGCCGAAGCTTGTAACGGTACCATCGGAATTTACTAAATTCTTGCTCTTTCTAACCACAAATAATAGCTGTAGGCGCAATGGACACCATGTGCTGCGTTATAGGTAAAATTTTATAAGTGCACGTACTAGGCGTACTTTACTTTCATGTGCCCAATTTTGAAATTTAAATTAGACAAAAAGTAATTTTATTCATACGATAACTGGAAGGTTGAGTTAGGGACTTTCAGAGATTTAGTATACTACAGCACTATATTTACATGACAACAATTTGACAGAACAATAGGAAAGCATTCAGAGACATATTCAAAGGAATTACATTACTAATCACGCACGAAAATAACACTGGAACTATAGCAGTATTAAATATATCGTACAGGCAGTAAGATTCTATGATGGGAGCTCTAAATAAATTGAACTTTAATGTCGTTATTGCACAACTTTAACTTTCCATTTCAGTGGAAACCTGCATTTTCTTACTTTCCTTATAATTGCGATAAATATTGTTTTATTATTACGGGTTTAAAGATGATAGAAGGAAACCTACAAAGATGAAATTTAGTTTAATTGATGAAAGAAAAGAAAAGAAATATTGAGAGCTACACTGTATAATTTTGTAAGTTGACATACCTATGTGAACGGATGGTTGATGTTTGTGACAGATTTGTATCTTTTTTTCTCTTTGTCGCTCTGCTTATCTGTGGAGATTTTACGGTTAATAACGCATGGAGGTAAATATTATCTTCTATTATTTCAATACATCTCCACTACACTTATTCAAAGCAAAAAGTTTTCCTCCTGTCAGCATAAGCGAGTTTCTGCTACAGTGTCGCTCTTGTGAGTCCTACTTAGGAAACACAGGTAGGAATTTTATCACCCGTTATAAATAACGTGTTAAACCTAACAATATAACGGCGTTCTGTCAACATCTTCAAAAGGATCGCCATTCTGTGATAATATAAACAGTATTTCAGAAGTATGGCATTATGAAACGAAGGGGCTGCAGATGATGATCCTGGAAGGATTGGATATTTTCAAAAAGAAAATAAAAGAACCTGATGAAATCCTAAATACATAAGGAGATTCCCGGCTTAACAAATTCTTTGTTCTCTTCGGGAATCTGTTGTAATCCATATTTCCTGGAATTTATTTAGATGTCTGCATCCCCCCCCCCCCCCCCCGTTTTCTCTCCACCTTCGAAAACTTTGTGTTCCTTCCTATTCACCCCCACCCCTCTCCTCCTCCAACTACTGCAACCCCAACTTTCTCCATCCATTCGATTTTCATTTGCTCTTTTCCCCTGGTTTCCTTATCCACTTCCGCACCTCCCTCACCACGATCCCCTCCCACCCTCCTTTCGTCCACCCTTTTTAATTCCCCCCGCTCTTCCTCCCTCCTCTGAGCTGCTTCTTTAATTTTTATGCAGTAATTAATTTTAGGACCTAATAGTTATCTGTGGGTGTTGCTTGATGAACCTATTTTCAGTAAGATGTCATCTTCCCTAAAAATAAATTCAGTTCAACTACACTTATGAGATCGTCACAAACCGTTGTCCCAAGTGTCTTCATATTTCATTGTTGTTGAGAGTGGTTCATGTGCGTTACAGTTGTATATCAGCAGCAATTTGTGCAGTGTTACATATTCCTGATTGTAACAGATTATATATTCAAGAAATGTATATTTCATGTATTTATCGTAAGTCAGATTTTGTAATTTATGCTCATTTATATACTCTGCATTTTAAATATTTATTGTACTCTGACGGTATTCAGAAAGGATAAGCTAAACTCTTTTGGCTGTGGCGTGTTTGTTGTTGTTACAAACAGTTAATCTTTTAGCGAAACAAGTCGATAGTTCCTGTGAGTTACTACGGGGAGTGATAATTTTTGGCAACCGGAATAAAATACTAATTGTATCCTCTTACTGACCTCCCATCTCATATGAAACATTTGCTGAGAGGTTCAAAGAAAACCTGAGTTTAATTTCAAACACTTTCCCGTCTCAAACAATTATAGTTGTTCGTGACTTTAATTTACCGTCGATATGTTTGTTAAAATTTATGTGTGCCGGACCGAGACTCGAACTCGGGACCTTTGCCTTTTGCGGTCAAGTGCTCTGCCAACTGAGCTACCCAAGCACGACTCAGGACCCGTCCTCACAGCTTCAGTTCCGCCAGTACTTCGTCTCTTACCTTCCAAACTTCACAGAAGCTCTCCCGCGAACCTTGCAGAACTAGCACTCCTGGAAAAAGGATTTTTCGGAGACATGGTTTAGCCACAATTCGGGGGAATGTTTCCAGAATGAGATTTGTGCTCTGCAGCGGAGTGTGCGCTGATGTGAAAGTTTCTGGCACATTAAAACTGTGTGCCGGGCCGAGAGTCGAAATAGGGACCTTGAGATGGGAGGTCAGTAAGAGGATACAATTAGTATTTTATTCCGGTTGCCAAAAATGATCACCCCCCGTAGCAACTCACAGGAACTATCGACTTGTTTCGCTAAAAAATAAACTGTTTGTAACAACAACAAACACGCCACAGCCAAAAGTGTTTAGCCTATCCTTTCTGAACACCGTTAGAGTACAATAAATATTTAAAATGCAGAGTATATAAATGCTGCACCAAGTTAGCAACGCGAGCACTACTCACGGCTCGCCCGCACTGCATCGCAGGCGAGCTTCTGTGAAGTCTGGAAGGTAGGAGACGAGGTACTGGCGGAAGTGAAACTGTAGGGAGGGCTCGTGAGTCGTGCTTGGGTAGCTCAGTTGGTAGACCACTTGCCCGCGATAGGCAAAGGTCCCTAGTTCAAGCCTCGGTCCGGCACACATTTTTAATGTGCCAGGAAGTTTCATGTCAGTGCACACTCCGCTGCATAGTGAAAACTTCATTCTAGATCCTTTTAAGTACACTATTGCATTTGTTTTGAAAGGGTTGTAACCTGATCATATATTTCACCAAACAGAATGAGGGTGTCATCTACAAACCGTTTATGTGATTTAACTTGGATTATCGTACTACCCCTTTTTCGACTACTTGTTCCTCTAATAGCTGATGAATACCTCTGCAGTCAGGGCACTAAGAGGGCTTCTCCTTACAAGGCTTGCTCTTATATTTTGATGCTAAAGGGGAAGTAATTATGTGAGGGCACTAAATTATTTCCATTTATGAACTCTAATCTGATCTGCTCATTCTATTGTTTTTCGCTTGGGAAAGTGGACTTTACGAGTGAACTGAAGATTGCATTAGGAAAGGCATTGGACTAGGATAGTCCATGTGCTGTGTTACCTACACTGCTTCTGTGGTGTAATGGCTAGCACATTTGTTGGGTAAGAAGATCCAGGTTCACAACCCAGCCATGGCACAACTTTCAATACATTTCTTCAGTTTCTATTAATAGCGAAGGTTTTCATTAAGGTCTTTCTTATTATTACAACTGCTTCGCTACAGATATTCTGCTGTGTCTAGGGATAAAAATTTAGCATGAAGGGCTCATTCTGTTAATAATGTCTTAGGTCTTCTTTATGGAATAAGATTTTTCGAGTGTGTATTTTCAAACCTGAGAGACTTTCTCTCGTTAAATATTATGTCTGGCTGTTAAATGGCTTGAAAACAGGCCTCTTAAGTGTGTTGACTTTATGGGTATTGTACTGCGATCTTATCTCCAGTTTATCACAGTTGAGTCGTTTCACTGCTGCTACCTCTAATTAATGTTAGTAACACGTCCTTTACATATCTCATTACTCAATGATATTTTTGCAGACATAATTAAACGCGCTTATAGCAAAAAATATAACACTCTTCAAGGGAAGTTTCATAAAGAAAAGCAAGCTGTCTACAAATATTGAAATAACCACAGTCAGCAGAAAAATTTTTCTAAGAGTAGTAAATAGAATTGGCATTTAGTTCAGTTATTTTGGAACAGCATTGTTAAATATATATATATATATATATATATATATATATATATATATATATATATATATATATGGTCACTATATATATATATATATATATATATATATATATAATATAGTCACTAAAGATGGCTGCAGATTTTGCAGAATTTAAGAACGCTGAATGAATAACAGTAGCCCACAAGACAAGTGAAATTATCAAAACCCCCAGCGAAATTATACAAGAACACCGAATACTAAAGCAACAAAACAAATCACAGTGAACAACACTCTATTCATGTCTTGGCGTAAGGATATCACAACAGAATGAGTAGATGTTTTTCAGAGTTCACAGAAAGCCTACTTGTACAGACATCACTATGCCAAACGCCTGTACAGATTATATCTCCCATAAAACAGAATATACATGAATTCTGTACTGAACCCAAAAACTTCTGTTTTAACAGACAGAAGTCCAACAAGAAACAGAAACCATAAAATGTGCTGCATGTACACTGAATATTATTTTCATTCTTTGATACTATGTAACAGTAGATAATAAACTAACGGAGCAAACAACTAAAAACTACATTCATAACTGACAGTAACCAACGGTGAAATAAACAAAAATGCAGTATCTAGTCACAATATCTGATAAATTAGCAAGATTTTTTTAAAAAGAAAATAAGACATCTAAAAATCAGTTTGAGAAACACCAACGACCTAGTAGGAGGCGTATTCACAATACAAAACCGTCAGATACATATCTTGATGCATCTGGAATTTACAAAATTATCTGTAGTTAGTGCTGCAAACAATACGTAGGCCAGACAGTGAGAAATTTCAGAACTCTGCTTAAAAAGTTTACAAATTGCTACAAACTAAAGCAATGTAACAAATCACATTAATTACACAAGCCATCTTTTGAAAGTCGGAAACAACCATGCAATTTGCGGAAAACTGGAAAACACTAACGAATGGATATCGTGAAATAAAATGAAATTTTCGTTCACATCACAACAAATGGTGATACTGTTGGTAAGGAGATAACACAATTCAAATACTGAAAATTAGTCAACAGCTATAAAGCAGTAATACCACAAGTGATTCAAGATATAGCAGTATAAAAAAACGACCACTAGACTGTCTATATAGCTAATATCAGTGGAAAGAAAAATGGCCTAGACACATCGCTGTAAGGCCATCAAATTTTATTTGAGAAATACTGTTAACATCCATGAAGAAACGTTTGTATGGTGAAAGTAGGTCAGAAATAATGTCACATTATTTAATTTTATCCATATTTTGCTGCTTCAGAAGTGACTGTATTCACCACACTGGAGGTATAAATTAAAAAACGCCTTCGGTCACAATTTTTCGCGTTTTATTAGGCAGACGATGCATTTCGGACAATGTAGGTCCATCATCAGATGTAATTGGTCTCAGTACATGGTTTATTTCTTCTCTTGAATAAGGTGAAATGCGAAATCCTGTCACGTAAAGGTTAAATGTTAGGTTAGGAATTTCGTAAGTCAAACGCGGAAAATACACTCCTGGAAATGGAAAAAAGAACACATTGACACCGGTGCGTCAGACCCACCGTACTTGCTCCGGACACTGCGAGAGGGCTGTACAAGCAATGATCACACGCACGGCACAGCGGACACACCAGGAACCGCGGTGTTGGCCGTCGAATGGCGCTAGCTGCGCAGCATTTGTGCACCGCCGCCGTCAGTGTCAGCCAGTTTGCCGTGGCATACGGAGCTCCATCGCAGTCTATAACACTGGTAGCATGCCGCGACAGCGTGGACGTGAACCGTATGTGCAGTTGACGAACTTTGAGCGAGGGCGTATAGTGGGCATGCGGGAGGCCGGGTGGACGTACCGCCGAATTGCTCAACACGTGGGGCGTGAGGTCTCCACAGTACATCGATGTTGTCGCTAGTGGTCGGCGGAAGGTGCACGTGCCCGTCGACCTGGGACCGGACCGCAGCGACGCACGGATGCACGCCAAGACCGTAGGATCCTACGCAGTGCCGTAGGGGACCGCACCGCCACTTCCCAGCAAATTAGGGACACTGTTGCTCCTGGGGTATCGGCGAGGACCATTCGCAACCGTCTCCATGAAGCTGGGCTACGGTCCCGCACACCGTTAGGCCGTCTTCCGCTCACGCCCCAACATCGTGCAGCCCGCCTCCAGTGGTGTCGCGACAGGCGTGAATGGAGGGACGAATGGAGACGTGTCGTCTTCAGCGATGAGAGTCGCTTCTGCCTTGGTGCCAATGATGGTCGTATGCGTGTTTGGCGCCGTGCAGGTGAGTGCCACAATCAGGACTGCATACGACCGAGGCACACAGGGCCAACACCCGGCATCATGGTGTGGGGAGCGATCTCCTACACTGGCCGTACACCACTGGTGATCGTCGAGGGGACACTGAATAGTGCACGGTACATCCAAACCGTCATCGAACCCATCGTTCTACCATTCCTAGACCGGCAAGGGAACTTGCTGTTCCAACAGGACTATGCACGTCCGCATGTATCCCGTGCCACCCAAAGTGCTCTAGAAGGTGTAAGTCAACTACCCTGGCCAGCAAGATCTCCGGATCTGTCCCCCATTGAGCATGTTTGGGACTGGATGAAGCGTCGTCTCACGCGGTCTGCACGTCCAGCACGAACGCTGGTCCAACTGAGGCGCCAGGCGGAAATGGCATGGCAAGCCGTTCCACAGGACTACGTCCAGCATCTCTACGATCGTCTCCATGGGAGAATAGCAGCCTGCATTGCTGCGAAAGGTGGATATACACTGTACTAGTGCGACATTGTGCATGCTCTGTTGCCTGTGTCTATGTGCCTGTGGTTCTGTCAGTGTGATCATGTGACGTATCTGACCCCAGGAATGTGTCAATAAAGTTTCCCCTTCCTGGGACAATGAATTCACGGTGTTCTTATTTCAATTTCCAGGAGTGTATGTGCGAAATAGTGCAAAATATGAAGTGTGTGAACTTACCACATAATCCAAGGAAAGCATTTTCAACGTTTTCGCACAAGCAAATATTATTTTCTCTGTGAATTTTAAAATTTTCCCAGCGAATTGACTGTTCAAACAAATTTAGGGCTTGCAGTCGGTTGTCGTTCAATACCTCACTCGATATTTCAACTGGGCACCTGCCATTCGCATTCAGGTGAGCCGTCGCAGACTGGCGAAAACGTCCTCCGTTCTGCAATATATAGCACGCTGTAACTATTCTACGCATGCGTCTAAAACTTGATAGATGGGCCACACTGCCAGCCGGCATTGCCCTCGCTGGTGTAATAGCGCGATTCAGTCATCCTCTGCGTTGCTGTTTGACGCGGCCGTCGGCTCACTCCGTCGTCTTCGATTAGAGCAAACCATGGAGATGATGGGATTCCATGCACTGTCCAGCTCGTAGCCTCTGTCACGGTTCAACAGATTTTCCGCCAGGTGTATTTCTACGTATTCTTTAATAATGGACTCCCAGAAAGATGTTCCTGTGGACCAAATCATTGTTTTCTCATACTCCATTGAATGTCCAGCGGAAATACTTTGTTGAGCAATAGCGGACTTGATTGGCTGCAAAAGTGGCTTCGCGCCCACCTTCAAAGATTGCGGACCTCGTGGGATCAGTAAAGGACAATCTGTTTCTACGAAAGGCCAGAATTAACAAGAAACCGTGCCAATGTAGTAAAGCTTACATAGCTCTAACCACACGCACCGTGAAAGAACGCTGCACTGAACATCAACGTTACACCAGCGTTTTGCAGTCAAGCAAATCCGCTATTGCTGAACAGTGTATTTCTACTGGACATTCAATGGATTATGAGAAAACAGTGATTTGGTCCACAGGAACGTCTTTCTGGGAGTCCATTGTTAAAGAATCCGTAGAAATACACCTGGCGGAAAATCTGTTGAACCGTGACAGAGGCTACCAGCTGGACAGTGCATGGAAACCCATCATCTCCACGATTTGCTCTAATCGAAGACGACAGAGTGCGCTTACGGCCGTGGGAAACAGCAACGCAGAGGGCGTCTGAGTTCTGCTATTCCACCAGCGAGGGCGCTGCCGGCGGGCACTGTGGTCCACCTATCAAGTTTTCGACGCATGCCCAGACTAGTTACAGCGCACTGTATATTGCGGAACAGAGGACGTTTTCACCAGTCTGCGACAGCTCACCAGAAGAAGACTGGCAAATGCCCAGTGGAAATATCGTGAGAAGTATTGAACGACGACTGGCTACAAGCCCGAAATTTGTTTGAACATTATTTTCTCTATCGGTTTCGTACAAGTCACTAAAACGTTAAAAACGCTTTTCTTGGATTATGTGGTAAGTTCACACTGTTCATCTTCTCCAGTATTTCGCACATATGTTCCGCATTTGACTTAGGAAATTCCTAACCTAACAGTAAACATTTACGTGAAAGGAAAACGCATTTCACCTCATTCAAGAGAAGAAGTTGTGACTGCGTGCGTTTTTTAACTCATCCCTCCAGTGTAATATTAGATTAAGCAGCGCAATAGTGTAACGTTAAGTGTGAACCTCGCCAGGCTACCAAAGATGCAGAGGTAGCTTTGGGACGTCAAAGCTGTGACTGAACAACCGATATATAAAAAATGTATCTCACGATTATCACACCAACTGACAGAAAAATCCCGCACACGCTGCGGTGTCAATCACTGCAGTGAAGCACATTTCCAAGCCAGCAGAAGACAAGAGTGGACATTCACTGCAATTCCTCCTCTTCTCTCCAGCAGCGAAATAGTGGAATATAAACTAAGATTTTTTTTTATAAGCGTATGTACGATTAAACCCCAATGACATCAAATAAAACATATTTGAAATGTGTTGCAATACGAGAAATTGAAAAACATACAATAAATAAATGTGACTGGTAGCAGAAAAATACCAGCTATTAACAGGTTGCATGTAATATCCACATTTATATGTAATATCCACATTTATATGTTAGAGCATAGGAACTGAACTGAACACATGTCAGTAATTTTTAAATATATCTGATACTAATTAAGGCATAAAAGTAAACATAATTATTAGAAAAATTGTAAATGAATTCACAGTGGACAATACTATAAAATGGATTATTTACCAACCTTGTTAATGAGAATAAAACAATCTCTTTAAAACGTAAAGTATAGGAAAAAGTATACTTACCGGAAAATCAAGGAATTTTGTCTCTCTGAGACAGATAAAGTACACAAGGAAACACATTTTCGAATTTCAAAACAAGCAGTATAAGAGTTATAACGTCATTGTAGTTTATATCCATAAAAGATGTAATCCAGATGCTGAAATATTAGACATCACTACAAGAAGCGTTTACTATTAGCATCTCATTAATGCATAACTTGCATACCTACATATTATACATTCATTACCTATACCAAATATTGTAATTTTTCTGAGTAGGCGTTGCAGGCAGTTCAACATGCACTTTCCTCTCATATTCCCGATCTGCCATTTAAAACAGTTAGTAATGCGATTAAATTTAAGATGTAGCAAAATACATCTCCAGTAAGGAATCTGACAAAAGTTTTCTTGCCACACCCTGTTAACGCTTTCGCCCAATAAGTGTAATATATGTTGCACGCAAATCTTCCAGGTCTTCAAGCTGACAGCACGGAGGAACCTAAAGGAGACCAAGTATTGTGTATGTTACCGTGAATTATTAAAGCCATTTCTTAACTCCCAAACCATGATACTATGTATAGGCTCTTCTAATGATAATAGTTAAATACAGGATGAATTTCAACTTATTACCTACAGAAACATTTGATATACGAAATATTACATAAAATACATAATTTATGACTGTTAATATCAACTTCCTGACATGGCACTATTTTTGGAGTCAAATTTAGTGAATGCCCCTTAACTGAGTAAACAAATTTCCCATGAAAAGAAGAATTAAAGCAATAGTTTCACTTCCAGACTGCAACCATTACTGGCTGATATTACTTTAATTTGGTTTCACGGTTGAGTGGGTGAGGGAATGAATGCTGTATGCATGTGAAGTCTGAATCATTGAAACTATGAATAACTAAATGAGAGTGGGCATGGGAATTGGGATGGGCACTCTTGATGTGACTCGCAAACATGCAAGAAAACAATAACTTCACGGCAGGCAGTTTTCGGCACTTTTTATGTGTAAAATTCACCTCAGTCCTTCAGACGATTAAATGTGGGGTTAATTGTATTACATTTGGTTTTTTGGAATGTAACTTGGTGGAAACTGATTGCAGTACTGGCAATGGTCCAAAGAGGGGAAGTAATTGCTTATGTGATTCGAAATATGAAACTAATTCGTTACTTAGTTAATCCGCCATTCAGAGAATAGATACGGAAGAGAGGAAATGTGTGTGAATGCTGAAGGGATCTGTCACCAGTTCATCTAACGAGAAGTCACGTATTCTGGAGCTCAACGCTTCTTCGTTAAGACTAAAAGATATTTGTTTTTTGAAAAGTTTAGCTAATCAGTAAAATGTTTTTACGATAGTCTGTGGATAACGTCTATGAGTATTTCAGACTTTTAAGCAGGAATTGATTCTTTCTTTCGGAAGTTATAAATTCTACTTGTCATTTATATCGGTAGTAAATGCGAACTTCAAGAGTTCTCGAAGTGCTGCTTAGTCATTGAGCCAGCATAAAAACCTATTAAACACCACGTATTCTCACAAACTGCTTCTTAACTGAAAAATGTGACTTTCGCAGGAAGATTATTCAAGCAAATATGTGTGCATAATAGGGCAATATTGAAAACATGGTTTGAACAAATACTTTCCCTCGTGTGGTAGGTAGAGGCAGAACTGATGACATGAACTTTAGCAGTATAATACAGTTAAAAACTCTGTGTAGCCTGTTGACACTCATAGTACAGCTGTTTTTTTACAGATTTTCTCAGCTTAGGAACATTATATGTCGTCACAAGTTAGGGGCCGTAATTTGAAGAACTCAGTAAGTTTCTATGTTAACAGGAGAGCAGAAGAGATTTCGCTCCGCCTTGTTACCAAAAATTCATAGATATAACCTTTAATTTGGTCATCTTTTGGTCAACCGACTTTTCTGAGATTTACCACATCCAAACATTAGAGACAATGTATCTTTAAGCAATGTAGGTTTACCATGCCTTTAAAGTTTCCACACGACCAAGATGGTTATTTTTTTATAACAAAGGTTTTTGTTTATATAATGAATAGCATCTTGTTGTGAACACTCTGCCAAAGTTGGTTGTGTGCAACCATTTAAATCTATTGACAAATGATTCAATTGGTAACAACGAGGCTATACTTTTTACGATACGTAGAGTTTGATGCGAACGTGATGACAAGTGTAGCCGCTGTCCATAAAAAACGGTAAAGAATGGATGCTATAGGTGACATATATGCTGTTACTTGGTATATCACCTCAGCAGCTCTGACGCAATCGGGACTGAAGATTAATTCTTAGCAAGCACGTTTTTCAGGCGTGTAACAAGTTCTGCAAGAGCACTGGCCAACCTCCACAGAGCACGGACGTTAAGCAAGTGACCGCCCCCCAGAGAACGGCAGTAACAAACTTGTTCGTAATGCAGCTCGTGCCGACCATGCAACTCACAATCTACAATATACAGTCGCTAGTAAATTGCGAGACCCGAGTCACCATACGAGCCGGGCATGAGTCATACGTTCCATCACGTTGCAACCACAGCTGGTGAGAGAGATGGGTCGGTTTCTCAATATATATCTGAGTTTCTGATCCACTACCAAATGATAAAATATCACCAATTGGGTATTCTGTGGCTTATGAAAGTCATTTCATTGTGTCACAACATTCTATCAGAGAAGTTACATTTTGGTGGTGTGTGTTTTCAGCAATACTCAAGTTTAACTTCTATTTAAGAAACACAATGCAGAAAGATACTCAAGCCTGTTTGCGTAATACAAAGAACGACACCACATGTTCTGCAATGAGAGGAATTATAATGGGATTCCAATAGAGTTCGATCTTTGATTCCACAAATATTCTTTATTTTTTTAATGATCTGCCATTTCATTTGGCAGGCAGAATTAGTCCCATTTTCAGGTGCGGTTGAAGCGGATCGGAGAAGTACCAAAAAGAAAGCAGAAAATGTTATTTTTGTGAAGGTTACTGTCTGGTTGTAGACAAATTGGCTAGCTTTAAACATTGAATACACAACTTATCCTGTTTTATTGTGCCAAAATAGCCTACCTCGTGTTAACCTAGTACAGCAACAAGAAATAGTAAACAAGGTTAGAAAGTTCTGTGTTCTTAGGAGTGCACAATGATGAAAGCCGGCCGCGGTGGTCTAGCGGTTCTAGGCGCTCAGTCCGGAACCGCGTGACTGCTACGGTCGCAGGTTCGAATCCTGCCTCGGGCAAGGATGTGTGTGATGTCCTTAGTTAGGTTTAAGTAGTTCTAAGTTCTAGGGGACTGATGACCACAGATGTTAAGTCCCATAGTGCTCAGAGCCATTTGAACCATTTTTGAACAATGATGAAAACTGAACCTGGAAAAACGCTGTAGTAAACCTGCCGATACGCTGTGGTACATCTAAATTTGCAGTGAGAATAATAGCAATCCTTAACAAATAATTGTCAGTACGTTATTGCATGTATATTTTCATGAACTGATGTCGTATAATATTCTGGGGTACATCCCCGCTTAGGCATGAACTATTCATTGCACCAAGGAATGTAATTCGATTTATTGGGGTTCACATGCTCACTTCTTGCACTCATCTCATTAAGCACCTTGCAATATTAAACAATGTCTCGCCGAATATTTATTCACTTATGAAATTTATCAGGAATCCATCTGAGTTGGAGAGTTACAGAGATACTCACGAGCACAACACTAGCATGGAAAATGATATGCATTACCCAATAAAGAATCAATTTTTTTAGGTGTCAAGTATGAAATATGGAGCTATGAAACTCTGACTGTCAATTTATTGAAATTAAATGTCTTTTTCAAGTGCAAATTAAGGTGCTTCTCCATAACAACCTCTTCTATACGATAGACGAATTATTTATATACAAATATTGGCGGGAAATGCTACACGTCAACGACTGTGAACATTGACACCAGAATATAATATGTGCATACTGAAGGGTGGCAGTGCCAGTGTTTAATGTATCATGGTCACTGGCGATCCGATGGTGCTCGGGAGACCTGTCCGTACGCCCTCTAATTGGACTCTTCATTCAATAACTGTGCTAACTCTAGAGATGCGCAGAACATTCATTCTAGAGTAAAATCATGCCCCATCAAGGAGTATGTACTTTGCTGAACAGTGTCACCCATGTGAACGGGGCAGCTTTGTGGGCCTGCGGCAAGCTGGATTGTCCCTTCGGCTGAATGCTGCACATTTTGGGCACAATGTATCGGTTGTGTGTTACTGCTTTTAACAGTGGTCTGTGGAAGATTACCAGACCTGTAGACGAGCTTCTCGTCGTCCGAGTAATAAAGATGTACATACAGATCGGTGCAATGTGTGAAAGGCGGTGGCCGACCGAACATAATCTAGGGACGAAATCGGAAAACATGTTACACCTGGTGTACAAACAGATACCATTTCGAACGGCCGGCTTGCAATAGAATTAAGATCATGTGTGCCCCAGGCCAGGCTACCACTTACAGCGCGTAAACGCCAATTGTGACTACTCTGATATCTCGAAACAACTGATCGGAGTGTGGATTGGCGCTCTTTTATCTTCAGTAGGTTGTAACTGTATGCATGTGATCCCGGGTGATCTATTGAGTTGCCTATACCATAGTGCATTCGCTCGAGACACACAGATCGTATTTCAGGTTTCATGGCGCATGGGATGAGGTGCTCAGTTGCCGCTCCCAGACACATTTGGTTTTCCTGCAGGATAAAGTAAACAGTGCCCACAAAGTTGCATATTCGGTTATCGAGAGTATGACAACTGACCTGGCCTGCAAATTCACCAGACCGACTCCAGTTGAACTTATAACATGCGTTGATGCGACAGCTTGACCACCTGTACTTTAGGGTGCATTGATGCAACATAAGACAATTGACTTTGCCTGCGAATTCACTAGACACCCTCTAGCCGAACTCATAACATGGATTGATGCGACAGCATGACCACGTGTACTGTAGGGCGCATCGATGCGACACCCTTATCGAGAATAAGACAACTGATCTGGCTGGCAGATTCACGAGACCCCCACCAGTTGAACACATAACGTGCATTGATGAGCCTTTTTGTCCACCCCTAATGTGGCGTGCATCGATAGAACAGTCTTGCATTGATACGCCAGTTTGGCCACCCTCACTGTGGTGTGCATCGATTCAACAGTTTGGCCACCCTTACTGTGACGTGCTTTAGGACACACTATCGCAGTCTGACGTGCCTATTTCATTTGGTATGAATTTGGTATCATGCCATCGAACTAATTTGTACGACCTGTCATCTCACTTGTTAATAAAATAGCCTTGTCCTTGAAGGTGTAGCACACTATATACTTATATTTGTGTGTGTGTGTGTGTGTGTTTGTGTGTTGACACGTTCTACTTCATAAAGTTTATGGAATATATGGCCTATAATGTAAGCAACTCACTAATTACATCAGGCGCGCTCCCTATCACACTTTTTCCGTTGTAGTTATTTTTAGTGCTCGATAGCTTGTAATCAAAAAATAATCGGTTGTTCAGCGTGCTTACATGTATCATGTTGCATTGATACATCGTACATCTTTCTGGCACTACATGGTGTTGTCCAGATATATATATACCGATACGGATGACATTCAACTGTTAGCCTGTTCAGCACATTCGCCAGATTTCTCGTGCTAAGCTTCCTTCCTGATGTTGAAATCGTTATACCAGCGGTCTTTGTATCGTGCTTCGTTGTAACTTGTACATTCATATCTCAGTTAATTCCCTCGTTTATGAAATACAACGTTAGTTTCTCTGCTTATGTTAATTAACATCGACATTATAGATAAGTATACAACCTACATTTGATGCATTTTATTAAGTTTTCTACAACCTTCATTTGATGTACTGTAGAAAGTTTTAACTTTTGTCTAGCATACCTTGCTGTGTCACAATGTTAAATGGAGCTTTTACAACCAGTTACTCAAGCATTTTGTACGAAGGACAGATTTTGTTGAGGGAGGAACGATTTTCGGCCTGTCTGCCTGTGATGTCACAGGGGACAGCATCCGGTTCCTGAGGTCACAAAGAAAAAATATTACCTTCTCACTTTGAAACTTGACTGTTAACTGCCTCTTCCAATTGCCTCTTTCGCTTCTTCACAGTATATTTCACATTTTTGCGAATGATTTTATTATAATTTTTGAAGTCTGTTTCTAACCAGTATACATGTTGTGTCAGAAGAAATGGATAATATTCAGAGATACGACAGAAATGGTCATACGAATTACAAAGGTCTAAGTTTCCAGAAGGCTTGTGACACCGTACCCCACAAGAGAATTCTGGACAAACTACATGCCTACGGAGTATCGCTTCTGTTGTGCGAGAGAACTCGTGATTTAGTTGTGCTATAGAAACCGTGATTTCATCAGAAAGGTCACAGTACGCAACAATCGACGGAAAATCATCGTTTAAGCCAGAAGTGATACCCAGCGTTCGCCGAGGAAGTGTTGTAGGCCCTCAGATTTTCTTAATCTACATGAACGATTAAGGAGGCAATCTGATCGGCCATCTGAGATTGTGTACGATGATGGTGCCATTTGCTGTCTAACAAAGCCATCAGAAGATAAAAGCAGTTGGAAAATCATTTAGACAAAATATTTGCATGGCTAGAAAAATGATCACTACCTGTGATGATTGAAAAGTGTGAGGTCATGCTCATGAGTACGAAAAAATAAATTCTTTAGTGTTCGTGTACACGATAAATCACACAAATTTGTTGGCTGTCAGTTTAACTAAATACCTAGGAATTAAAACTGCAAACAACTTAAATTGGAACGATCACATAGATAATGTTGTGGAGAGTGCGAAACAAATACTCTATTTTGTTGGCAGAACACTTCGGAGCTCCACCGAGACTGGTTACATGATATTCAAGGAGGACATCGTAAAAGTTCAAAAAAGAACAACTCGTCTGGTACTGTCGTGGAGTAGTGTTACCAATATAGTACGCTAGTTGGGGCAGTAGTCGTTAAAACAAAGATGTTCGTTGCGGCGAGATATTCCACGAAATTTCAATCTCCAACTTCCTCCTCGAATGTGAAACTACTTTGTTGGCGCTTACTTACATAGGGAGTAATCATCACCGTAATAAAATCAGAGAATTCCGAGCTCACACAGAAAGATTTAAGTCTTCATTTTTCCTGCACACTGTTCCAGAAAGCAATGGTACAGCAACTGTGTGAATGTGATACGACGAACACTCTGCCAGGCACTTAATTGTGAATTTCAGACTGGTCATGTAGATGGAGGTGTAAGAAACCCGCTTTGCGACCTGTTCCTTCTTTTGCCTTCCACTCAGCGATCTGCGAATCCTCCACTGTGCTGCAATCACGCTTGATGGACCAGTCAGATATTGATTATCGGAAGACACAGCAACACCAGGTCACCACGGCACCAAAGGTTTTGTACGTGTCGTCACTGCCTCCGCGATGTTGCCGTAGGATTGAGCTATAACCAGAGGGCTGTCGGCCGTGGCCAAAACATTTTTCAGCTGTTAACAGACAGCAGTCAGTTGTACTTCGATCCGATCGCAACAAGCACAGTCTCCACCCATAGAGTACTGTGTAAAAATGTAAGATCTCAAAAAATACAAACAAAGCAGTCAGGAGTTACTGAGAATGTACAAACAGACCGCTACAAAAGAGAAAATTACCGACTGTGACGCCATTGAGGTTCAACTGTACGCAAAAAGTAAACGAGGAGAATAAAGTGACACTATAACCTGCTCTACAGAGTTATCACTATAGCCTGAGGTAAATACTGGCTCACTGCCGACAGATGTTCAGCACACAGGCAGACAAAAGAACTGTGGCTACTAACTGGCTTCTCTGCGCTACGTTACTAGACTGTGTCGCTGCAGGCAGCCTAGATCTACACTACTGAAAATACAACACACACAAGTATTTACACAAGAAAACCAAAACTACCTCTGGTGTATTGAAAGTTGAATGTTACTTGCTTCCTCCATTTCCTCACAGTATATTTTTCCTATTGGTAATTCCCGTTATTTGGCTCGCGATAATCCAGAAGGTAGCGTTACAGCTCCTCTGCTGTTGATAATCTATGTGAACGATTTGGAAGACAATCTAAGTACCCACCGTAATGCGCAGATGACGCTGTCATTTACCATGTAGTAATCGGCGATAAAGGTGAGACCAGTAATAACTATTACAAAAGGGAAAGTGCAAGCTGTTATGTTCGAGGGTTGCCTAGAAAGTAATGCACCGTATTTTTTCTTCACTATGGCTTCTCCAGCGGGAATCAAGGACGTGTACGCCCTGTCGGCACCAATGCTTGTTCTGGTGGCGGAGCCAGTGCTTCACTGTGTGAATCACATCCTCATCGCCCTCAAAATGTCTTCCATGAATGGCATCCTTTAATGGGCCAAACAAGTGGAAGTCCAAGGGTGCTAGATCAGGTGTGTCAGGTTGATAGCCGTGGATGGTCTCTCCGACCGCAGCAAGTCGTGGAACTTCGCCGTACCGCTTTCTGATGACCTCGCCCTCCGTGCCCAGCAACTAACTGTACTTCTGTCAACAGTTAAAGCTCTATAGACTTTGCAGAAGTGTTTGTGAATAATCACCACAGTTTCTTCCTCTGCAGCGAGGAATTCAACGATGGCACGTTGCTTGTAACGTAACGTACATCACCTACAGACGCCAGTTTGAAACTGTCCAGCACTTGCGCTATCTGTCGGAAGTGAGGGTTACGCTATCTGTCGGAAGTGACGGAAACTTGGTGCGCTCACCCAGGAGACTTCAAATAATACATACGTAACTTTTCGCAGCCGTGGCATTGTTTTCAGCTGGGAAAAAAATGCGGTGTATTACTTCCTGGACAAATCTCGTAATTCCTAGCTCACTGAACACTAGTAGACAACCCATAGGCAGACAACGAACTGAGGCTGCCAACTGGCTGCTCTAAAATATTTCAGCAACTAATATCTAGTTCTGTTGTGTAAGAACAACATTACCTTCATCCGTACTATGTGTGAATAATTGTTATCGTGGAATCACGTATTGACAACACTGAACTGGCGCTCCACAGTTCGTAATGTAATGGCATGTCTCCATTAGACGCCGACAGTGGTCGCCCGGGATCTGGCAGTCCCAACGGTGCACGCCCTATATCAAGAACAGATTTCCTGTTTGTAGCGTCACAGGCGACAGGAACTGGTTCCTCAGGTCACAAAGAAAGTATATTACTTTTCACTTTGAAAGTTGACTGTTACTTGCTTCCTCCATTTCCTCACAGTATATTTTTCCTATTGGTAATTCCCGTTATTTGCCTCGCGATAATCCAGAAGGTAGCGTTACAGCTCCTCTGCTGTTGCTAATCTATGTGAACGATTTGGAAGACAATCTAAGTACCCACCGTAATGCGCAGATGACGCTGTCATTTACAATGTAGTAATCAGAAGATCAAAGCCAATTGCAAAATGGTTTAGACTAAATATCTGTATGGTGACAGATAAGGAAAAGTGTGAGGTCAACCACACGGTTACGAAAAAAAATCCATTAAATGTCGGTTGTATGGTGGAACACACAATTTTAAATGCTGTCAATTCAAGTAAATACCTAGGAACGATCACATAGATAATATTGTGGCGATTGCGAACCAAAGACTCTGTTTCATTGACGGAACACTTAAAAGGTGCAAAAAACCCACTAATGAGACTGCTGCCAGCTAGAGTGCTGCAGTACAGTGTGGGATCGTTATCAGATGGGGCTCACGAAGGCCATAGAGAAAGTTCAAATGAGGTCAACTCGTTTGGTACCATCGCGAAATAGGGAAGGCAGTGTCACCAATATAATACACCAGTTGCGACGATATAATTTCATGAAATTTCAATCTCCAGCTTCCTCCCCCGGTTTCCAAGATGTCTTGTTGACGCCCACTTACATAGGGAGAAATCATCATCGTAATAAGACAAAAGAACTTGGCGCTCGAACAGAAAGATTTAAGTGACTTTTTTTATGTGCCCTTTTCGGGAGATTAATGATAGAGAAGTAGTGTGAAATTAGTTTGATGAACACACAGTCAGGCGCTTAAGTGTCAGTTGGATTGTTTTCATGTAGATATAGATGCAGATGTAGCTGCAGATGTATGGAGCGAGTCATGTATATTGTTCCCTTTTTCGCCTTTCACTGAGTGACACGTGATTCCTCCGTGTTCTACCAATCGTTCTCGGTGGACTGATCACATATTGAGTATCGGAAGATGCAGCAATAGCCAGGTAACCAGGCGATATTAACGGCATTAAAAACGAGATATACAACGAGGTATAAACATGCATTAAGACGCAAAGGACCTACAGAAATATATACAAACATGCATGACTGAAGAAAAGGTATTCTGAATGCCATTCACTGTCAAGTTCCGGAAAACTTTGCAGTAAAGAGAAGCACCGGTAAGAACATCAAGAGCACAGTTAGAAATCCAGTGCTAAGCAGAGACAAGAAGGTTAAAGTGGAATCAGTATGTGGAAGTGCTGCATTACTGAAAGGAATTTTAAGAGCGTAACGAAAGAAGAAGTGGATAGAGACAAAACAGATTACGTGTTACCAAGAGAAGAGTGTGACAGAACTCTGGAAAACCTCGGTCGAAACTCGAGCAAATGATATTTCCTCAAAAACTATACATTTTGTAAGAATGGTTGTGCGTATCTACATCTACATGGCTACTCTGCAAATCACACGTAAGCGCCTGGCCGACGGTTCATCGAACCGCCTCCCTCGAACAGCGTGTTGAAAATACGAACACCCATATTTTGCCGTGAAAGGTCCTATTGCCCTTATTTTATTATGATGATCGTTTCTCCCTGTGTAGGTAGGCGTCAACAAAATATTTTCGTTTTCGGAGGAGAAAGTTAGTGATTGAAATTTCGTGAGGAAGTCCAGCCCCAACGAGAAACGCCTTTCTTTTAATGATGTTCATCTGAAATCCTGAGTCACGACTGTGACACTCTCTCCCCTACTTCTCGGTAGTAAAAAACGTACTGCCCTTCTATGAACTTTCTCGATGTAATCCTTTTAATACAATCTGGTAAGGATCCTGCATCGGGCAGCAGTGCCACAAAAGAGGATAGACAAGCGTAGTATACGTAGGCTCTTTAGTAGATCTGTGGCATCTTCTAAATGTTCTGCCAATAACACACATTCCTTGGTTTTCGCTCCCCACCACATTTTCTGTGTGGTCTTTTCAACTTAGTTTGTTCGTAATTGTAATTCCTAGGTATTTAGTTGAATTTACGGCCTTTAGATTTGATTGATTTGTCTTGTAACAGTCGTTTAATGGATTCCTTTTAGCACTCATATGGATGACCTCACATCTACGTATATATGTATTTGTGTATATTACACATCTCCCCGTAAACCAATGAACGAACTTCAACCAAACGCTGTAGAGATTTCACTTACTGTCTGGAGTAAATCGCTGTGCGGATAAGAATCAACTGCCTATCAAAGCGGTGGGGTTGCGGATGAAAGAGGAGCGTAGCCCTTGACGCGCGAAAACTCATAGTTCAGTCACCCAGTATTTGAGAATGAGAGACTTATAAACTCGTAACAAAGCTTACACACAATTTCAAACTTTTACGAAACTTTCTTCTCCGTGACAGCCCCCGTAAATTATCAATGGAAGAAAGTTTATATCTTACTGATTTTTCGCTGTTTATGCACTAAAACTGCCGCATGAAGCATGACGTTTTAATTCATTACTTCATTACTACTGTATTTGCGATAAATTTTTCAGATAATTTTCTCGTGCATCTACTGAATCTAACAGCAAAACTATGTCATATTACGCATGACGTATTCGTTTATTACATCTTCACTACTAGTTCTATTCGAGACATATTACGCAGAGAGCCTCCAAAAATATCACTGAATATAGTTACTAAAGTATATCGTTGCGCAACACACAGTTTAAGAGCTATGATGTCTTAAATACACAGATGTGTGAAAAACTGCCGCATCATACTTGACGCTTTAATTAATTCCTTCTTTACTACTAACACTGTCTGCAAAATTTCACAGACAGTAACCACATATGCCTCTCGATGTACCTGCAAAATTATTTTATTGTGCAGCGCATAGTTCAGAGAACACGACGTCATAAGAATTTAGCTGCGTGAAAATGAAAATGTAGGGTGAAATTCACCGGAGGTACTATAGAAATATATGTACAGTTTCATGAGAAGTATTTTAAATACATGTAAAACATGTGTGACATGTGCGTACGCTAGCAACGCCATGGATAAGATCTCCGAATAAATCCCTGGAACGGTTTGAATGATATTTGGTACATATATTTGTTACAATCTAGAAAAAAATACTGTGGGCGTCTCCTATTTGGGAGAGCAAGATAATGTGAGAGAGGAGGGGAGGAGGAGATGGAAAAAAGCAAGAGGAAAGAAAGAGATGGGCACAGGTGGGGGCACGAGGAGATACACAGACAGAGGAAGGGGGAAAAGCACAGAGAGAGGGAAGAGGAGGAGATGGACAGACAAAGCAAACAGAGAGAGAGGTGGACACAGACAGGACGACTAAGAAATAAGCAGAGAGTCGGGGAGAAGGTGGTGAACAGACAGTGCGAGGAGAAAGTGGACAAAGAAAGGGAAAAAGGGGATGGAAAAAGAGAGGGTGGAGTGGGAGAGGAGGAAGGTGAATATGGACTAATTGAACACTGGAATAAAAGTATACTCCGGCAATGCCCAGTACTCGGCTAGTTGTTAATATTATAGTGGGAACCTATCATGAAAAACTTTTCCACGTGGTCCACAGAATACACCAGCCAGGGTAAACACCTTCAGACCACAAGAGTAATACAGTAATACCAAAACAATAAATCTTATGAATCGAGTCAGTCCTGCGACTCAAGATTCCTATAACAATTAAACTTCCTTTCGAATTACTCATTAGATGATTGTCCTCTTATTCCTGTAAATCGATAAACAAAGCAGGCAAAGACATTAAATGAATAATAAACGAAGAGATATTTTGTATTTATTGCATGTCACTATTAATGACTACATTAGGCTTTTGCATGTTCACATTGGTAAAATATATTAATCTTATGGCAGGGTATGTATTAGCGCTTGTATTGTAGTGGGACGCAAGAAATACGTTTAACAGTTATCAGCATCATGATGAGATCCGTGAACTGGGAAATTATTTCACGTCAGTCATTTACAGTTAACTTCGTACATATAATCAGAGGACTGAGACAGGCAATTTAAAATGAAGGAAAGGATATAGGGAAGTGATTCCTAACCCTGAAATTTATATAAATCGATCAATGTTATGACATTTGCTAATTTATATATTCGTTATTCAACAGATGTCGTCAAAATACACTTACAGCTGCGCGTAAGACCAGTAAAATTATTGTTTATATGTAACAACTATTATGTATCAGATATGCTGCAATAACAGTAGAACGGAATCTAATCTTTCCTAGTAAATCGCAAAATGTTGTTAGTTTTTGAGTACAAAAATGGTTTCCTTTATTTCTGTGAGGTCTATAAATTTTCTGGTAGAAATCATTAATCGCTTCTAACTTTACCTTACACTGATATTTTCAGAAGTTACTGGTATGAAAAATTTTACATAAATATGTAGAAGAAAAATGACTCATTTCACATTACAGTCCAACTGTATAGCTATGGCCCAAAAGTTTTGTTAACCATTGAGGTTTTAGTAACTCTCTCTCAAAGCGGTTAAGTACACAGGTCTTATTAATACATCAGCGGTAAATTTTTTCTCCTCTTCGGACTTGTAAAACCTAAATAAATATTTTAAATCGGTTAATAAATGTACTGAATTAGAGAAAAAAGGTATAACATAGTTTTCTCACTGTGGGAATACAAATGCAGTAAATATGAAGTGAAATGTACTGGTGCTCTTTTCTTGATATGAGATTTCATACCTGGAAGGCTTGTACACATTCTTTATAATGCACTTGTGAATAATTTCGTTGTGTGATATTCATACCCATTCTGCCATTCTGTAATGCTGAAGGTTTTCACTATTTTAAATTATTTTCTTACATATTTATTAATAGCTGCAGCTTCTATTCATGCCTCTGAATTTCTCATCGAGTGTTTAAGCCCTACAACGGTCATGGCAGCGCTAATACTTATGTGTTAAGTTTCTAACAGTTCTAGTAGATGGGATAGCGGTGGTGAACAACCAAAGCGTCATTTGTGCAAGACTCATAATAAAATCAATATGCTTTAATTGAATTCTTGGTTGGAATGAAGATCCATGAACGTTTGTGTACGCTGTACTGCAAAAATGAGGTTAATAGGAGTACTGTTGGGCAATGGGTAAAGATAATTACTGCCTTAGGAAGTGCATACATTGAGCAATATGTTCGGTTACGTTCGGACCACATTTTCATAGCACTTGTTCCCAATATGTTGAATCGCACGTATGCCATTGTTCTGGCTGACTGGAGTACTGCAATTCAATATATGGCTTTACTTTTATCGTTAGGCAACGGAAGTGCATGAACAATCATTGAGACTCTTAGATAATCAGATCTGCGCTCAAGATCGATTGCATAAATGCTCCAAGCAAATAAGAAGACTGAATGAAAAGACATTTCATGTGACGTGTTGGAGCAGTCAGGGCATTACGAAGGCCTGCCTGTCTCACGTCGTTACGCGTGATGAAACCTCAGTGCGATTTGCGGTGGACCCAACAGCAATCACCAGAAAAGAATAAACTCAAGGCAGCTGCCTCTAATGGAAAAGGCATCATGACTTAGTGATGGCGTTATGTGTGATGATGTGCTATGAAAAACATATATCATTGTGTCCAGGGCATTCGCGAAGTTTCTGAACGCATTCAAAAAGTAATTCCAACGTTTTCAGTCAGACAACAATCTAAAAGTAATCTTCGTTCTGTATGGCAATGCACACCCACAGACAAATCTTAGAACCCAGAACACTTTGGACAAGTGTGTTGGACATACTGCCTCATTTCTCATGTAATCCAGACCTGGTGTCCTCACACTTTAATCTGTTTAGGCCATTTAAATATTCTCCACGTGTGACACACTTTGAAAATCATGGGAGTTCAATTGAAGCATTGAAAATATGTTTACTAACACAAGAGAACAGCTTTTACCAATAGGGAACACATTCTCATGTACACCACTGGCGTAAACCCATGTAAAAGAAATGTTGACCGATAGCATCCCCAAATTTCGACTGTTATACATTCTGAGAAAGAAGGTCTTGGGCCTTATGTACTGAATGACCCTAATTTTTTTAACAAGCAGAATTCTTGTCCTGTGCTAGCTTCTTCATCAAAGAGTAGCACTTGCAACCTAGGCCCTCAATTATTTGCTGGCTGTATTCAGTCTCCGTCTACCGTCACAGTTTTTGCCCTTTCCAGCTCCCTCTAGTACCACGGAAGTTATTTCCTGATGTCTTAACATATATCCTATCATACTATCCCGTCTCCTTGTCGGCGTCATCCACATATTCCTGTCCTCTCCGATTGTGAGCAGAACCTCCTCATCACTCACCTTATCCGTCCACCTACATTTTAACATTATTTGGTAGCACAACATCCCAAATGCTTCGATTGTCTTTATATTTGTCTACCACACAGTGCTATGCTTCACACGTACATTCTCAGAAATTTCTTCTTCCAATTAAAGCCTATGTGTGATATTAATAGACTTCTCTTGGCCAGGAACGCCCTTTTTGCCAGTTCTCCGTCATTGGTCATTTTGCTGCCTAGATAGCAGAATTCCTTAACTTCATCTACTTCATGATCATCAATCCTGAAGTGAAGTGTCTTGCGTTTTCCATTTCTGCAATTTCTCATTACTTTCGTCTTTATTCCATTTACTCTTAATCCATGTCCTGCAATCTTACTTTCAGAAAAATATCATCTACGCATATCCAAAGACTTCAAGAGCTGACAAGTGCGAGACTTACCGCACAGTCAGCTTAACAGCTGATGCACCCACGTTGCTGACAAGAATAAACGCAGAAAAATGGAAAAGAAAACTGAGGATGTGTTCGATGACGATCAGTTTGGCATTAAGTAAGGTAAACTCCCAGAGTAACAATTATGACGTTGAGGTTGATAGTGGAAGCAAGACTAAAGAAAAATCAAGACACGTTCATAGGAGTTGTCGAGCTGCAAAAAGCGATCGACATCATAAAATGGTGAATTATGTTCGAAATTCTGAGAGAGATAGGGGTAAGTTGTCGGGAGTGATGGGTAATATACAACATGTACGAATTCCAAGAGGGAATAATGAGAGTGGACGACCATTAACGACGTGCTCGGACTAAAATTGTGTAATAGAGGAAAGTAGTCTTTCATTCCTACTTTTCAGTACGTACATCGAAGAAGCAATGTTAGAAATGAAAGAAAGGTTCAGGAATGAAATTAAAATTCATTCCGAAGCGAAATTAATATTCCAGATGAAAAGATATCAATGATACGATTCGCCTATTACATTGCTCTCCTCAGTGAAAGTGAAGAAGGATTACATGATCTTTTGAATAGAATGAACAAGCGGATGAGTACAAAATATGTATTGAGAATAAATCGAAAAAAGACGAAAGTAATTTGAAGTAGCAGAACTGAGAACAACGAGAAACTTAAGATCAGGATTGGTGACCATGAAGTCGATGAAATTAAGGAATTCTGCTGCCTAGGCAGCAAAATGACCAGTGACAGAGGGAGCAAGGAGGACATCAAAAGAACACTAGCATTGTCCAGAAGGGCGTTCCTAGCCAAGAGAAATCTACTACTGTCAAACATAGGCCTTAATTTAAGAAAGAAATTTCTGAGAACTACGGTTGGAACACAGCATTTTATGGCAGTGAAACTTGGACTGTGAGAAAACCGGGACTGAAGAGAACCAACGTATTTGATATGTGGTGCTACAGGCGAATGTTGACAATTACGTGGACAGTTAAGGTAAAGAGGGAGGAGGTTCTATGCAGTATCGGAGAGGAAATGAGTATGTGGAAAACACTGACAAGGAGAAGGGACAGAGTATTGGGACATCTATTAAGACATCAGGAAATGACTTCATGGTACCAGAGGGAGCTGCAGAGGGCATTAACTGTAAAGAATGACAGAGATTGGAATACATCCAATAAATAATAATTGAGTACATAAGCTGCAAGTACTATTCTGAGATGAAGAGTTTGAGATGGGAGAGTAGAGTAGTTCGTAGCGAACTGCATCAAACCAGCCAGTGGACTGCTGCTTTAAAAAGAATTGCTATTTGCAGTTTTTGAGAAACTTAACGAAACTGAACAAACCCTAATGGGCCAGAAGGCTAATGAATTCATCAGAAAACATAATTATCAAGAGACACAAAGGCACTAAATCAACAAATATTAAAAACTTTGAATAGCACCATTCCATCTCTTGTTAAGTATATTACAACAGCACCAGCAGATATCTTTGAATGCTCACAGAAAAACAATTTGTAAAGTTACCTCTATGACCAGCCCCTCTACACATCGTATCTCCCACAAAAAAGCCACGGTATATTGACCTCACAATTTCCAGTTTCAACTTATAGATGTTAAACAAGAAATAGAATTGATAAAAAGTGCTGCAATAAATATTGTATTTCATCCTTCACTTTAACACAGCATTACAATACATAAGGAACAAACTGAACAAACAACGACAAACTATACTCATAAAGGGAGAGTATCTCAACAGTGACATATGTAAAAATGTCATGTCTTGGTGTAATGTCTGGTACATTAGCTAGATTATTCAGAAACACAAAAATAAAAAAAGTCAGTTTCACCATCACAAATAACCCAAATAGGAGACACATTCACAATATCAGACAGCCATCTACATGTTTTGACACATCTGGCATTTACAAAATTACCTGCAGCCAACGCAAGAGAAACGTATTATACGCCAGACAGGCAAACATTTCAGAAGTCAGCTTAAAGTACATATACACTGCTACAGACGACAGAATATAGCAAATGTGCGGTAGCAACATACATTAATAGCACAGGCCCCCTTTGAAAAATGTAGATAACCTTGGGAAAAGTAAAAGAATGGATGTCGTGGGAGAAATGGTAGTGTGTGAATGGATGATCGTATGACACTGCTGGCCAGAAATGCCCACTTGGGGAAGTTCGGTCGCCTAGTTTGAAGTCTTTTCAGTTGGTGTCACACTGAGCGACTTGTGTGTCGATGATTATGAAATGACGATGAGGACAGCCCACCCAATCCCTTAGCTGAGAAAATAGCTGGCCCAGCAGGCAATTGGACCCTGGCCCATTGCACGGGAGTCAGACGCGATGACTACTCAGCTAAGGAGGCGGACATAAAAAATGTTGATAATATTCATACGGAGCTAACTGAATTCAAAAACTGAAATTCTTATGCTGCATGAAACCATTACTAACGTAAAAGATTTAAGATGTGACGATATGAAACAAATGACTACTTGACAGTCAGGTCACGAATATTGCCGGAGTGAAATGATGTTCGATACGCAACCATATGCTGTAAGACCGCCATATTGTATTTTAAATGTACTGTTTAAATCTATAGAGGAACGTTTTTGCAGTGAAAGCATGTCGAAAACAACAGCGTTATATTAGATTAGATTAGAATTCCAACTGATCTGTAGTTAGAAGGTCCTCCAGGATTTAGAACATGTCAGACAAACAATAATACATGACAAATATTTTTAACTGAAACAAATAAGCTAATGTACCTTCCGCAGGTCCCAAGTAGAATGATCATCATTTTTTTAAAATGAACACTACATGAAAGAATCGTTTTACAGATACTCATTTACTAAGATCGCATTAACGCACTGAAATTAAAATTAAAAACGTTTTTTATTTATAAGGTAACAGACATATAATGGAACCACTGCAGTACTTATTTATTTATTTATAGTTCCGTGGGACCAAATTAAGGAGAAGTCTCCATGGTCATGGAACGAGTCAATACATGGAATTATAACACGATAGTAGAAACAGATAAAATGAAATATAAAATACATGTTCAGGCGATAAGTCTTAATTTTAAATAAAGAAAATCAACAATGTAAGACTGGAATTTGCTTAATTTTTTAGCTCTTTCAGGAGCTCCTCGATAGAATAGAAGGAGTGAGCCATGAGGAAACTCTTCAGTTTAGACTTAAAAGAGTTTTGGCTACTGCCAAGATTTTTGAGTTCTTATGGTAGCTTATTGAAAATGGATGCAGCAGAATACTGCACTCCTTTCTGCACAAGAGTCAAGGAAGTGCATTTCACATGCAGATTTGATTTCTGTCTAGTATTAACTGAGTGAAAGCTGCTAACTCTTGGGAATAGGCTAATATTGCTAATAACAGACGACATTAAAGAAAATATATACTGTGAGGGCAATGTCAGAATTCCCAGACAATTGAATAGGGGTCGACAAGAGGTTCACGAACTTACACCACACATAGCTCGAAGAGCCCGTTTCTGAGCCAAAAATACCTATTTTGAATCAGAAGAATTACCCCAAAAAATAATACCAAACGACATAAGTGTATAAAAATATGCGAAGTAGTCTACTTTTCGTGTTGAACTGTCACTTATTTCAGATACTGTTCTAATGATAAATAACCAGCATTTAGTTTCTGAACAAGATCCTGGACGTGGGCTTTCCACAACAGCTTACTATCTATCTGAACGCCTAGGAACTTGAATTGTTCCGTCTCGCTTATAATATGCCCATTCTGTCTGATCAAAATATTGGTTCTTGTTTAATTGTGAGTCAGAAACTGTAAAAACTGAGTCTTACTGTGATTTAGCATCAAATTATTTTCCACAAGCCACAAACTTATTTCATGAACTACATTATTTGATACTGTTTCAATATTGCACACAAGATCCTTCACTACCAAGCTGTTGCCGTCAGCAAACAGAAATATTTTTGAATCACCTGTAATACTAGAAGGTGGTATCATTTATACAAATAAGAAACAGCAGTGGCCCCAGCACCGACCCTTGGGGAACACCCCACTTAACAATGCCCCATTGGCACTGAACATCACTACCACTGTCTATATTGCGGAGAATTGCCTTCTGCTTTCTGTTCTTAAAGTAAGAGGCGAACTAATTGTAAGCTACTCCCCTTACTCCATAATGGTCCAGCTTCTGCAGTAATATTTTGTGACCAACACAGTCAAAAGCTTTCGTTAAATCAAAGAAAACAACTAGCGTTCGCAACCTTTTATTTAATCCGTCTAAAACCTCACAGAGAAAATAGAATATAGCATTTTCAGTTGTTAAACCATTTCTAAAACCAAACTGTATATTTGACAGCAAATTATGTGAATTTAAATGCTCCAGTAACCTTGTGTATACAAACTTCTCGATAACTTTAGCAAACACCGATGGCATAAAAATATGTCTAAAATTGTCAACATTATCCTATTTTGCTAGGTATCCCGTCATATCCATGAGAGTTCTTGGTCTTTAGTGATTTAATTAATAACTCAGTCTCCCTCTTGTCAGTATCATGGAGGAGCTTTTCAGGTAACAGTCTCGGAACACTTTTTTCTAAAAGAGCTATGAGGTTCCCTGTTGGGATTAGGTTTCTATTTAGTTCACCTGCGATACTCAGAAGGTGATTATTGAATATTGTACATATACGCGACTTATCAGTAACACGTACATTGCCACTATGCACTGATTCTATATCCTCAACCTGTCTCTGCAGACCAGCCACTTCCTTTACGACTGACCATATGATTTTAATTTTATCCCGAGACTTAGCTATTCTATCTGCATACCACATACTTTTTGCCTTCCTAATAACATTTTAAGCATCTTACAATACTGTTTGTAATGGGCTGCTACATATAGATTTTGCATGTTTTTAACGTTTTCATGTAATTGCCACTTTGTTGTACAAGATATTCTTATCCCTCTAGTCAGCCACCCAGGCTACCTGTTTGTGCTAGTACCTTGTTTTGAACGTTGTAATGGAAAGCAACTTTCAAAGTGCACGAGAAAGGTCTTGAGAAAAGCATTATATTTATCATCTACTGCATCAGTGCTATAAACGTCTTGCCACTCTAGTTCCTTGATAAGGTTTACAAACGTCTCTACAGCAACGGGATCAGCTTTCCTAAACAGTTGATAACTATATTTAACATGTGTTGCAGCACAAAAATCTTTTAGAGTTAAAATTTTTGCATTATGATCTGAAAGGCCATTTACCTTTTTGCTAACAGAATGCCCTTCTCGAATTGAGGAATGAACAAAAGTGTTGTCTATGGTTGTTCTACTGCTCCCTTGCACTCTCGTTGGAAAGAATACAGTTTGCATAAGATTATATGAATTAAGGAGGTCTACCAGCATCCTTTTCCTTGCACAATCACTTATACAATTAATGCTGAAGTCACCACATAGAACTAACGTTTTGTATTTCCTATGAAGTGAACCAAGAACCTCCTCTAGCTTTAGCAAAAATGTTGTGAAGTCGGAGTCTGGGGATCTATAAATAACAACAGTTAGAAGTTTAGCTCCATTAAATTTAACCACACCTGCACAACATTCAAACACCTTTTCAGTGCAGTACTTTGAAACATCAATTGACTCAAATGGGATGCCGTTTTTCACATACATGGCTACTTTCCCACACCGCAAAGAGCTTCTAGAAAAGCTGCCAGCCAACCTGTATCCTGGTAAAGGAAGCCTCTGAATTATCTCCTTATTTAAGAAGTGTTCAGATGTACAAAAATTTCAGAGTCAACATCTATAAGCAGTTCACTAACTTAATCTTTAATACCTTGTATATTTTGATGAAATATACTAATTCCCTCATTACTCGGATACCTAAGCTTTGTCAAAAGTGGTTCCTTTGTTAGAGAGACTTCCCTTAAGCAAGAATACCTATCAGCTGACTTCAGTCTAAATAAGGTGCCGCTCTTACAGCCACTACTGCAGGAATTTTCCCATGAGTAATCCCACCACCCCCACCTATGCTGTCACCTATAAGCTCTGCCAACCTCCCCTTCCCGTACCTGTTGAAGTGCAGGCCGTGTCTAGTGAAACCCGGCCTGCTGATGGACTCCACCGACACCACTGAAATGTGACTCATGCTTTCTGTCATCAGTGCACCCCCAAATCTCATATTATTACGCCTGACGACTGTATGAAGATGAGGCCGATCGTGACGCTGAAACAGTTCCACGAAATGCACATTCGAGTTGCCAGTCTGAGTGGCTATCTTTCCCAGGTCACCATCTATGTCATACTCCCCAGCCCCACCCACAATCACTACCTGATCCTCTTTAGTAAAATCCCTACATAACCCCGTATGTTAACAGTCACCTCAGCCAATCCTGCATTAGGCTTCACAATGCTGGTGACCTGGTACTCACTCCCCAACACTTCCTGCAACTGCTGGCCTACACCTCTGCCACGAGAACTACCTAACAGCAGAACCTTCTTCTTCCTCTCCGACTTTGCAACTGTCCTAGCCACCGTAACTGCTGAGGTCTGCTGCATAATTCCTACATCTACAGCTACTAGAGATTCCTCTCCACTAGACTCTGACGGTTGGTCATAGCTATTGCAAACACCAATAGTAAAACTACCGGAAAATCTTCTTCTCCTAGCAGATCTCTTACCAACAGCCAGCTCCCATTCCCCAACCCCCTTCTCCATCCTCATCCTCTCTAGCTCCTCCTGTGCGTTTTTCAACTGCAACTACAACTGCAACTGCAACTGCAACTGAAGGGCACAGATCTTACGCTCCTGCTCCTCTATCAACTTACTCTTGCTACATAACCTACAGTTCCAGGAGAGGATCTCACCAGAATGCCCACTGGCTTCCCCACTGCATTCCCCCCCAGTGAAAATACTTCGAACAAGTCTCACACCGCAATCCACTACTCACGAACCTACGGCAAAGCCCACACTTCTCACTCATGGTAAAATTTTACACTTATTGAAACAAGAAAACTACTTATTTAAGTTCCGCTACTATAATAAGACGATGTTAAAAACCTGACTACAATAATCACAGGCTTACTCTACAGGGGAAGTAACTACTATTATTAACAGTATTAATCAACAACAAATGACAATATAACAAAAGACTTATGCAGAAAGAGAATCAAACGTCTAATGACACAGTAACGAAACTGAAAACACTTCCCAAAAGGTTCTTCTGAAATTATTTCACCATAAAACACCAAGAACACCTGTTGAAGACTACTAAAGTTCCTAAGTAAAACTGCTATAAACACACAATTAATTAGTACTTAGCTTTCGATGCGCCGCAATAGCTTCAACCGGTCAGCGCGGAATGTAAACACAGGTAAGAGGTTAAGTTGCTCGATACGAAACACTCACAAATATCAGGTCACAACACAAGAAAGGCAGAGGTGAATGAAGAAACCACTAATAAGTCACTTATATAGTAAATTATATCACAAAAACCGTTAAAATATGTATCTGAAACCTAAAAATGTATAAAAACTTATAGAGCGATGTCACACGCAGTCACTCGGTTACGACGTCACACCAAATCTAAAAAAGGTGCAGCTCTAACACCCACTACAATGAACACATTACTGCACATAAATCAGTCGGTTCTTTTGAGAAATTCATCAATGGAGTAGAAGGAATTGGCCATCCATAAATCCTTTAGGCTTATCTTAAACTGAATTTCATTGGCTGTTAAGCTTCTTATGGCTACTGGCAAGTTACTGAAAACTTGTGTTCCTGAATAATGCACACATTTTTCTACAACAGTAAGTGACTTTAAATCCTTGTGAAGATGATTCTCATTTCTAGTATCGATTACATGAATTGAGCCGATGGTCTGAAAAAGTGATATATTTTTAATGACAAATACCATTAAGGAATAAATATATTGGGAAGCAGTAGTTAGTATCCCTAGTTCCCTAAACAGACTTCTGCAGGATGTTCTCGAGTTCACGCCACATATAACTCTTACTGTGCGATGTGCGTAATACTTAACAACAATTTCGCCAGTGTCAATGACGCAGATGAAGGTTTGGGACGTCAAAATAGCAAGTGAACAGCCAGTATACATATAACGTATTTCTCACGACTAACATACGATAGAAACTGACAGAAAACTACATGTTTTGGTGTCAACCACTGCATCGAAGCACATCTCCACAGTGGCAGAAGACACCTGTCGACATCGATTTCTGCCACCCATTGCCAGTCTGTCCCCCAAATGCAAATACTATTCCAGCAGAAAAGTGGAGAAAAGTGTTCTGGTTTAATTTAGAGAGAGAGATTTCATTTTCAAGTCTCATCTGTTATCATAAACACATAATGATGAGTATAACACTTGTGAAACACGGTGCACTGTGCAAAATTAAAAGTAAAATAACAAATATGACTGGTAGCAGAAAAATGCAAACAATTCACAATATTTATTACATCGACATTTATGTGAATGAATACCTTTCTCAGACCATAAAAACTGCATTGACTAGTGATCAGTAATTTTTAATGGTATCTCATAGGGATTAAGGAATTAAGTGAATCCAATTAGTACATAAGTTGTCTATTATTTTACAGCAAATAATGTTATAAAAATGAGTTATTTCTGAATCTTGATAATAAGATTAAAAATCTATTTATTAAGGTGAAACACAGGAAAACGTGTACTGAAGGGCATATCAAGAAATTATGTTTCTTTCGGACAAACTAAACACGCAAGAAAACACATTTTGGATATTTAAATTAAGCTGTATAAAGTTATAACATTACTGCAATGGAGGTACATGTATGATGTCATACTGACGTTGAAATATTAAACATCATTACAAGAAGCATTTACTATTTGCATCTCAGAAATATATAACGTCTATAGATAAGCATTTTACGTTCCTTAGCGACATCAAAAATTGAAATTTAAGAAGCAGATGCTGTGTATACCTCTCAGATATCAGACCAGGAATTCGGAACAGTTGCCAACACAATTACATTTAAGTTGTAGCAATACACATCTCCGTTAGGGAATCCGACAATTTATTGAGTATTGGGCGTAGTGAAGGCTTCCATCAACTAAGAGTAACGTTATGTTACAAGTGAGTCTACTAGGTCTTCAAGTTGAGCTGCACGAAGGACCTAAAGAAGATCAATTAATATACATGTTACTAACAATAATTCAAGCCATTTCTAACATCTCAAGCTGTGATACCGTGTACAGGCTCTTGTAATGACAACAGTTAATACAGTAAGAATATCGGATTATTATCTAAAGTAACATTTTATACAGAAGAATTACGTATGACACAAAATTTATGACTTCATCAATAATACATTCCTGGCATGTTAGTATATTTTGTGTGTAATTCAATGAAGGCTATTAAGTGAGTATGCAGCTTTTTCATGGAAAGACAACTTTATGAAATTGTTTCAGTTTCAGACTACTACCATTAGTTTACATACTGGACGATATTGTTTTCACCTGGAGTGGTGTCTGTGTGAATGGGGGAATGAGTGCAGCATGTATGTGAAGTATAAGTAAGTGTAACTTGTGATGTAATAAAATAAAAATTATTTGTCACTCTTTTCTTTTGTTATCAGTGTAATGTAGTAGAATGAATATGAGCTGCGACTTATATAAAAGAGAAACACACATTTATTCAATGGATGAGCATAAAAGAGAAATAACTAAAGTAGGAATATTATTAAGAGTGTAATATGTTGTTTAGTTTAACCCGACTTGTATAAGCACTCAGTAAACTAGCTCAGTTCTCAGGGTAGCTACGTAAACGTCGATAATTAATTGTCCTTTTCTTGTTTACCAACACTACAGATATTATTCCAGGCTCGTGAGAAATCGTGTGCTTATTGCACCAGAGAATATTGCCCAAGGATGTTCAATGTACACTACTGCAAGACGTAATTTAACATCATGATTTCGTCTCGATTCCCCAATATAAGATAACAAGAGTAGCATCTACAGATGATATCTCATAATGGCACTGGAATCCTGTGACCAGACCTTTTCTGTCTGGGATGTAATCTCGTTATATAAAGAAAATCTATAAGTAAAACTGTTAAATTATTAGTAGCTGCCACCGGTCTCGTGTGATCTGAAATAAGGTTAAGTGTCCTAACCGACGACACGTCTCGTAGATGAGCTAAAAGAAAAATGTTAATGATTTTTCTAAGATGGCGCCTAACAATGAAAATTCTTTGTTAAGACTCATATTTACTTAAGACAATCCAGGTATCAGACTACCAATTGATTGGCCACATACACAAATTCTTTTGAAAAAATAATCATTATATTTTTCGGGTTTTATGTAGATTTTACACTATCAGCTGGTACAGCAAGATGAGCTTCACACAAGAACGTCCTCTTGGGTCCGAATCCAAGCAGATAAGATAAGTGAAAGACAATGGAAAGATAGTTCATGGATGTAAGAGCGAGAGTCTACGGAATAACATGTCCATTATAGTTCTATCTCTTCTTCTTTGGCATACTTATCGATTATTTATAAAATTAATGATAAAATTTAGTTTGCTTTTTTTTAAAACCCAAGTCCACCCGGGAGAAACAGTACAAACTACTTGTGTGCAAGTGTAGGAATTAGATTGTGAAATATTAATGGGAGTCACATACGTGAGTAAAATCGATAAATCTATAGCAGAACGTTTTCGATTCATTATACACGTAAAATTCACTCAGTTCTTCAGACTATCAAAAATTACTTGATTTAATTTTCTTTTTGGGAATACATTTTCGTGTAAATTGAAAGCAATATTGGCATTGGACCAAAGAGGAATAGTAACGGGTTACGTAAATTGGAATATGAAGCTAACTGGCCATTGTGTTATTCAGCTAAACAGAAAAGAGATCTGGTGGACAGAAATTTCGCATGTGAGTGTTAAAGACGTCTGCAGCCAGTTTTTGTGACGAAAGGTCACATTGGTTGGTTGGTTTGAAAGGGGGAAAGGGACCAAACTGCTTCGTCATCGGTCCCTGAAAGGTCACGTATTCCAGAGCTCTAGGCATTTTTGTTAAGACTGAAAGATATTCATTTTTTGAAGAATTTGGGTAATCGGTAAAACTATATTTTGATTTCTCGATGACGTGCACGAAAATTCCAGACCTTTTTGCAAGAACTGAGTCTTTCTTCTGGAATGTATAGATTCTGCTTGGTGCGCTGTGCAGTCATAAGTGTGAAATGTCAGACACCTAAAAGTGATTATCTGTATGGTGTTGGAGCAATCATTCGGAACTATTGAATACCACGTATTTTTACAAACCTCTTATCAGCTGATGAAACGTGAGAGTCAGAACGAACATGTGTAACGTTCCCTGGCAAACTCACACATTAACAAACTAAAATTTATTTGTACCATATACGCCGCTCTGAGAAATCTGTATATAATGTAATTATTTAACAAAAAATATGATTGAATTTTGCGTAAAAGACATTTGTTATTATTGTAATATTTTTTGTAGTAATATTCTCTCTGTATTTAGGATGGTAATATTTCTATATTAATAATGTAATTGCGAAATGTGTCAATATCTGTGATAACAGAGACGTGAAATTCAGCGAGAGGGAAATAATGTCGTGAAATTACAAAGAAATGTTCATAGTCAGCAATACTATAAAAGCACAATGCACTATGTATTCTTTGGTCTTCCTCGTTTAGAGCTGAAAGCGGTAGGAAACTGTGTCGATGTATTCGGTGAATGGGTAGACGTCATTTGTCTGTATCTGGATTTAGCCGCCATTGAAGGAGAAATTACGAACTAATGTGAGTTGAATATTTCTTGTGGTAAAAATATATTGAAATTTATAAAAAGTGCGTATTATTAATGTAAATTAGCTTGCCCATGTCATCTATAATATTTCTTTAAAGAGTTTTCAGCATTTTTTAGCGGTGTTGCTGGGCTGTGCCGCGACCGATCGATTTGCAGCGGCGGCACATTTAAAAAATTGTTCCGCTAAAGGAAAAATCAACCAAAACCGTATATCGGGAACAGATAGATAAAAAATTAACAGTGAATTAAGAGAATGTTCTTCTTTTACAGCGATCCAGAGACTGACTGAGATTTTAAAAAAATAGTTACACATTTGTGCATTCTTAGACGGATAGTTAACACTGAAATTTAACAATTTTGGTTCTTTCAAATAACTTTAATGTATAGCGAAGTAGGTTTGATTAGTGATAATTAAATGTCGGCTTGGTAATAACTAACCATTTTCTGCTAATAGTGATAAGCTTGTGTTCAAAAGCTAACGCCAGGAAAGAATTCAGTAAAAATATTTAACAAAAAATCCACTGCATTTAGAAAATGTGTGCCAAGGCCGAATGATGTAAAGAATTTAATTTTCAACCAAATATTCTTAATCAGTTAATATGAGTTCACGTAATTTTTAAATGTACGTAATTCTTTTGAAAGTGAAAATTTTTATTACCACACGTAAATAAGAGAGAGGTTCTACAACAAAGTTCGCACGCAAAGAAAGTAAGGTAAAGAAAATTAACTTAAAAGCAAATTTTATTCTTTAACGAAAAATTTCATAGCGATTTCGTTAAATTGGCGCCCAACGTGGGGCCCCAATATGCAGTGGCCACTAAATACCCGTGAGATAACTAGGGAATTATTATAGTCGAACTTTGTTGGAGAACATTTAATAATTTTTCCATGTATTGTATGTATTGCATAACCAATATTGTGTGGTAATACCTGTATATGATTTTTTGCATGAGAACACTATATACCCAGAGGCAAGCTGAAGAAGAGAGCTCATTATTTCGAAAAATTAATTACCTACCACAATACCAGGGGGCAGCTGCACCCAAGATATATCACCAAAAGGTAAAGCTACAGTGTAGTTGTCCTGTGGATAGTAAAGTAGCCTCAGTGCAGTGTTCTCGGATCATTAGTGGTGTGCTTGTTGTTAGTGCTTTGTTTTAAAATAACAGGACATTTGAGTAGTTAGTCACTGTAGTATATAATAAGTGTGTTTTAACAAATGACCATTTCTTGTGTGATTATGTCAGTGAAACCTGAGTGTTAGGATATTTAGTTCACATTTTATTTCTTTTGTTTACTATGGTTAGATTGCGTAGTCAGAAGGATATCAACATGGATAATGAACAACAGTCAGTAAGTAGTGATACCGAGTTAGAAAGTGGGACACAAAGTAATGTTAGTGACGTAGTTCAGGAAGTACAATGTGAGAATCTGGGGGCAGAAGGGCAAGAAATGTTGCCACTGCTACCCAGTGATTCAGTTGATAGCGGAAATACTGTGCCACCCGCAAGCACTGGACACGGACCAGAGAGTGGTGAGGTGTCAGAAGTGCAATCATTAAGAGTTATGTTCGAGCGCATGCTCAATTTCCAGGCTGAATTTGTACGTATGCAAGCAGAGCGTGATAGAGAACGTGATGCTAAACAAGCAGAGCGTGACCGACGCCTGCATGAGAGAGACTTGCAGTTAATGCAGTCTTTGGAAGCTATGCAAAGTGAGATAGTTAGTTTGCAACAAAACTATGAAACCATACCCAAAACGGTGCAAGAACTAAGCGAAAGAGTAGATAGTATCCAAGTGGCTAACGCCAGTTTCGTAGAGGAAATCAGTGTACTGACCAACAGGGTGGAACAATTAGAGACTGACACAAATCAAGTAATTGAGCACAAAGAGTCCGAACAAGTGCAAAAAATGGAAGGCGAATTTAAAAAGGAATTAGACGAGAAAGTGCACGCCGCGATTGAAGCCAAAGACGCGGGCTCCAATGCGGAAATGCAGGACCTTGAAAGGGGGGTGCGCACTGACATTCCGCTATGGCAGCGGAATGTCAACCGTCGTCTTGCCAAGCTAGAAATCAGCTTGCTGCACGTCGACGCGCAGGCGTGTGTCATGCCAGCCAGGTCCAACAATGATAGGCATATAAATACAGCAGTAAAAAATTGCGACTGCGAGACAGAACAGGCAACCAATGTATGCGAAACAAATAAATGTCATTCCAAAGTAGTGATTGAAGAAAGTCTGATTAGAAAGCGACAGTTTCAGATCTTTACAACGGAGAAGAAATCTGTTCACCCTGTAGTGTTTATCAAGGGATTTAGAAACATTTTGCCTAGCGTTTGGAGTCATACACAGAAAATACAGTTCGTTATGACTTACATACAAGGAGATGCTGCATTATGGGCAACCGAAGCAGCTGACAGTTGCGATACATATGAGAAATTTGAAAAGGCATTCTTGGCCAAATATTGGTCAACATGTATTCAGGAGAGATTACGGAAGGAGGTATATAATCCAGAGCCGTATTCTCCACGATTAGGCAATTTGCGAAAATATTTTGAGAAGTACATTAATAAGACCCGTTACTGGGACGAGCAGATTTCATTCCGGAATTTGATCAGACTTTTGAAATCACACTTGCCGATACACGTAAAGGAAAAACTTATACACTTGCCCGAGAACGATATGGAACATTTCTTGTCTGTTCTGGACTCAACTGACCTGATTCAGGAGGATGTTAAGGCAGCCTCTGAACAGGCTAGAAGTAACGGAAACGGTTACAGAAATGGTCGAAATAACACGCCTCCACCAAATAATGGAAACGGCGGAGGTAACAATAGGAGACAAGATTATGTACAAAACGGGAATAGAGGTAGAGACCGGAACGGCAACAGTCCGCCGGTGAATAATGACCGGAAAAGGAGGTATGATGAACGATATGAAACAGGCCCACCAAGCAATAGTAGATGGAAAAATGCCAGGGGGCCGTGGAACACTAATACTTATAAAGATGCAAACCGAACTTGGCCACAGAACCAGAGGCCCAGTCCGGACCGGCAAAACGGTGAAGGATATGACAATAACCGACCGCCCCCCATGAACCATGGACCTTGCCGTTGGTGGGGAGGCTTGCGTGCCTCAGCGATACAGATAGCCGTACCGTAGGTGCAACCACAACGGAGGGGTATCTGTTGAGAGGCCAGACAAACGTGTGGTTCCTGAAGAGGGGCAGCAGCCTTTTCAGTAGTTGCAAGGGCAACAGTCTGGATGATTGACTGATCTGGCCTTGTAACAATAACCAAAACGGCCTTGCTGTGCTGGTACTGCGAACGGCTGAAAGCAAGGGGAAACTACAGCCGTAATTTTTCCCGAGGGCATGCAGCTTTACTGTATGATTAAATGATGATGGCGTCCTCTTGGGTAAAATATTCCGGAGGTAAAATAGTCCCCCATTCGGATCTCCGGGCGGGGACTACTCAAGAGGATGTCGTTATCAGGAGAAAGAAAACTGGCGTTCTACGGATCTGAGCGTGGAATGTCAGATCCCTTAATCGGGCAGGTAGGTTAGAAAATTTAAAAAGGGAAATGGATAGGTTGAAGTTAGATATAGTGGGAATTAGTGAAGTTCGGTGGCAGGAGGAACAAGATTTCTGGTCAGGTGACTACAGGGTTATAAACACAAAATCAAATAGGGGTAATGCAGGAGTAGGTTTAATAATGAATAGGAAAATAGGAATGCGGGTAAGCTACTACAAACAGCATAGTGAACGCATTATTGTGGCCAAGACAGAAACGAAGCCCACACCTACTACAGTAGTACAAGTTTATATGCCAACTGGCTCTGCAGATGACGAAGAAATTGAAGAAATGTATGATGAAACAAAAGAAATTATTCAGATTGTGAAGGGAGACGAAAATTTAATAGTCATGGGTGACTGGAATTCGAGTGTAGGAAAAGGGAGAGAAGGAAACATAGTAGGTGAATATGGATTGGGGCTAAGAAATGAGAGAGGAAGCCGCCTGGTAGAATTTAGCACCGAGCACAACTTAATCATATCTAACACTTGGTTTAAGAATCATGAAAGAAGGTTGTATACATGGAAGAACCCTGGAGATACTAAAAGGTATCAGATAGATTACATAATGGTAAGACAGAGATTTAGGAACCAGGTTTTAAATTGTAAGACATTTCCAGGGGCAGATGTGGACTCTGACCACAATCTATTGGTTATGACCTGTAGATTAAAACTGAAGAAACTACAAAAAGGTGGGAATTTAAGGAGATGGGACCTGGATAAACTGAAAGAACCAGAGGTTTTACAGAGTTTCAGGGAGAGCATAAGGGAACAATTGACAGGAATGGGGGAAAGAAATACAGTAGAAGAAGAATGGGTAGCTTTGAGGGATGAAGTAGCGAAGGCAGCAGAGGATCAAGTAGGTAAAAAGACGAGGGCTAGTAGAAATCCTTGGGTAACAGAAGAAATATTGAATTTAATTGATGAAAGGAGAAAATATAAAAATGCAGTAAATGAAGCAGGCAAAAAGGAATACAAACGTCTCAAAAATGAGATCGACAGGAAGTGCAAAATGGCTAAGCAGGGATGGCTAGAGGACAAATGTAAGGATGTAGAGGCCTATCTCACCAAGGGTAAGATAGATACTGCCTACAGGAAAATTAAAGAGACCTTTGGAGATAAGAGAACCACTTGCATGAACATCAAGAGCTCAGATGGAAACCCAGTTCTAACCAAAGAAGGGAAAGCAGAACGGTGGAAGGAGTATATAGAGGGTCTATACAAGGGCGATGTACTTGAGGACAATATTATGGAAATGGAAGAGGATGTAGATGAAGATGAAATTGGAGATATGATACTGCGTGGAGTGTTTGACAGAACACTGAAAGACCTGAGTCGAAACAAGGCCCCCGGAGTAGACAACATTCCATTGGAACTACTGACGGCCTTGGGAGAGCCAGTCCTGACAAAACTCTACCATCTGGTGAGCAAGATGTATGAAACAGGCGAAATACCCTCAGACTTCAAGAAGAATATAATAATTCCAATCCCAAAGAAAGCAGGTGTTGACAGATGTGAAAATTACCGAACTATCAGTTTAATAAGTCACAGCTGCAAAATACTAACACGAATTCTTTACAGACGAATGGAAAAACTAGTAGAAGCCAACCTCGGGGAAGATCAGTTTGGATTCCGTAGAAACACTGGAACACGTGAGGCAATACTGACCTTACGACTTAACTTAGAAGAAAGATTAAGGAAAGGCAAACCTACGTTTCTAGCATTTGTAGACTTAGAGAAAGCTTTTGACAATGTTGACTGGAATACTCTCTTTCAAATTCTAAAGGTGGCAGGGGTAAAATACAGTGAGCGAAAGGCTATTTACAATTTGTACAGAAACCAGATGGCAGTTATAAGAGTCGAGGAACATGAAAGGGAAGCAGTGGTTGGGAAGGGAGTAAGACAGGGTTGTAGCCTCTCCCCGATGTTGTTCAATCTGTATATTGAGCAAGCAGTAAAGGAAACAAAAGAAAAATTCGGAGTAGGTTTTAAAATTCATGGAGAAGAAATAAAAACTTTGAGGTTCGCCGATGACATTGTAATTCTGTCAGAGACAGCAAAGGACTTAGAAGAGCAGTTGAATGGAATGGACAGTGTCTTGAAAGGAGGATATAAGATGAACATCAACAAAAGCAAAACAAGGATAATGGAATGTAGTCTAATTAAGTCGGGTGATGCTGAGGGAATTAGATTAGGAAATGAGGCGCTTAAAGTAGTAAAGGAGTTTTGCTATTTGGGGAGCAAAATAACTGATGATGGTCGAAGTAGAGAGGATATAAAATGTAGGCTGGCAATGGCAAGGAAAGCGTTTCTGAAGAAGAGAAATTTGTTAACATCCAGTATTGATTTAAGTGTCAGGAAGTCATTTCTGAAAGTATTCTTATGGAGTGTAGCCATGTATGGAAGTGAAACATGGACGATAAATAGTTTGGACAAGAAGAGAATAGAAGCTTTCGAAATATGGTGCTACAGAAGAATGCTGAAGATTAGATGGGTAGATCACATAACTAATGAGGAAGTATTGAATACGATTGGGGAGAAGAGAAGTTTGTGGCACAACTTGACCAGAAGAAGGGATCGGTTGGTAGGACCTGTTCTGAGGCATCAAGGGAGCACCAATTTAGTATTGGAGGGCAGCGTGGAGGGTAAAAATCGTAGAGGGAGACCAAGAGATGAATACACTAAGCAGATTCAGAAGGATGTAGGTTGCAGTAGGTACTGGGAGATGAAAAAGCTTGCACAGGATAGAGTAGCATGGAGAGCTGCATCAAACCAGTCTCAGGACTGAAGACCACAACAACAACAACCACAAAACGCGCCAATTGCGCAACCGTGGCGGCCGACGCAACACAACTTACACATAGTGGAGGTCAGTGACACAGAGCAGCCACACCCATCCACCAGCAATAATCCAACAAACTAGATTCAGCCGAGATACGCTCTCCATCGTCGGCTGAGGTTTGGAGTGAGAGCAGCCCGACACAGAACAAAACATCGGGAATCTGTATCCTTAGGTATAATTACGGGGTACAGATGGGACATGAATTAATAACTGAACCATCCACGTGCATAAAGGAGCACAAAGTACAAGCGATAATAGAGATCAAAATTAACAATATTGATGTGCAAGCAATCGTAGATACAGGTGCTACTGTCAGTGTCATGAGTATGGACTTATTCAAAGTACTGGGGAAAGAAAGGTGTGTGCTGACTTTTCCTGTGAATAATTGTAAAGTCACTGGAGCCATAAGTGCACAGCGACAAATAATTAAACTCCAAGTGCGGGTAGAGATGTATTTAGGGGATGAAGCCATAGCGTGCTCATTCCTGGTAGTAAAGGGTTTAAAGGTAGCCTGCATTTTGGGGGTAGATTTTTTGAGAGAAAGGGACGCAGTAATAGACCTTTCTCGGGGAAAATTAAGTTTGATGAACGCTGGTAGGAGGATAGAATTGTCCATGCTCAGATCTGAAGGGGTACCTGTGCCTAATTGTAATACTATTAACATAAAATGTAGGAATCAGTGGATACTACATTTAGACAATCATTGTATAGGACAAGATCTCTATTATCCAGACGTACAAAGTGATCAATTAAAAGCAAATGTCGACGCACTTGTGAACAAAGTATCACAATCCGAAAAATTGAATTCAATGCAACAGCAGGATTTGGTACAGTTATTATCTAATTATGCAGATGTATTTTCAGAACGACCAGGAATTGTTAAGGGATATCAGTACAATATCGAGGTGAAACCTCACAAAACCTACTGTCGAGCCTCATACTCTATTCCTTAGTCCAAGAAGGAAATAGTAGCTATCTCTTAGCAGATCCCCACTCAGGGAGAGTACGGGGACTGTATCCGCGTAAGGATGTAAAAATATTCATACAGTAAAAGACTAATAGTCCTATGTGGACACCATTCTTTGTAAATAATGAACATTAATGATGTGTGATCTGTAGAGATAATGTACCAATGTAGAAGTATTTAGTTATAAGAATATGATTGACTTTCTCTTTTGTTTATGAATATTTGTGTTATGTCTTCTTTTAATTTGTGTTATCTAAAACATGCTCTAAATGTCTGCACAGATAATCTGATTAGTGCAATTATTTGTAGTGTTAAGCTGTGACAGAGTTCAGTCAAGAGGAACATTTTAGTAATGATTAGTTAGTGTACTGCATAATTTTCTATATGTGTGTCAAAACTGAAATATTTCTTGGCACAATCTTTTCTATTATATATGTATGTATGTATATATGTGTAGCTGTCAGATTGACAGATTCGAACCCAGAATAATATCAATAATATGAGGCCCCGAGAACTTTATTATCTAACCAATGTTATCAGAGAGAATAATGCACCCATTAGTGACCCGAGGGCACCATGGGAGGCAAACTTATTGCAAATTTAAGTAGCGCAAAGTTACGCACAAAGAAGCTTCAATTGAAGCATGTGCAGATTCAATCAGTAAAAAAAAAAAAAAAAAAGGGAACTAGCCAGATACAGTCCAAGTCAATTTTAACCTACAGAGGCTACACTGTAGTTACGTAGGACCTTGATAGTAAAGTGTGACATGATTTCAAAGGAGTTATTGAACAATATGCCTGAATCCGGCTGGAATGCACAAATAAAATCTACTCGAACACGAATATAGATGATTTTTGGGCAAACTAATACGAAATTTTAATATTTGTTACCATGTACGAAAATATTACACACCTTGGTAAAGAGTTACGAATGTGCTGTTACAAAAATTGCACAGCGGACATTGTAAATAAAAATAAAAGAACTTAAACAAAAGTGCAGTATTGTGTGGCAGAGACAGACAGTGACTGTTAAACCTGCAGCAATACGTCACGAAGTTGTTGTGTATAAGTAATAAAAAACTGTATCATCGCCGTGTGTGCAAGTGGACAAGGAACTAGCACGACACGAACAGTGAGCCGATAACGGACGGTGGATCAAGTTAGTGTCAAACTATAACTCTTTGTGTGTCAAGGGACGCTAGGAAAGCGCATTGACTACTGAGATACAATTTGTCCTAAGGTGAAAACTTGCGTGTGACTAATGACAAGTCATGACATGGTGGAAAAAATATTGTGTGCCCATAAAACGTGTTACTGTGACAACGAAATATTGTGCAAACCAGACTAGTGAAGGCCTACTGAATAATAACTGCCAATAACTGTGTGCGTTTTTTTTTCCCACAGCAGGAAAAATGCCGATAAGGATAGTACACTGTTTGTGAACTTGTTGCATGTTTGCTGGAGCACTGCAAGAAGACGTCACACGGGCGAGCTGATATACAACGCGCATCCGGTTACTTCAGCCATGCAGCGGCCGCAGCAGCCCGTAGCAAACCAGACAGCCACGCCCCTCCGCGCCGTAGCTGTCAACACCGGGGGCGGTGACCTACACGGAGCCGACGAGCCGCGCCGAGCGCCGCTCAACAATCACTCTGCACCGCTCACCGACTACAGCACTGTTGTCATTTTCCAAAATATTTACACAAACTGCATAACATGTCAATGACTCCATTTTTGATAAACATTGAACATTTATTATGTATACCTGTGAACTGATAAGAGAAAATGAACACTAACAAGTGTAGGAGATGGATTTGTAACACGTAGGTAGTGGGAACATTATGTGATGCTGTGCTAAATGATTTCAACAAACTAAGTGATATATCCTAGGACAAGTGACCTTGCAGTATATCGTTGAACTGTATGTGACAGTGATATTATGTAACAGTTGATGACAAACTGTTAAATCAATTCAAAAGAATGACTGCTAAAGAGACAAGATTAATCATGCACCAACTGGGATGGCTGGGCTCCGGCACAGTTTTGCCCAGGTTTCCTGTCTGCCTTCGCCCAAATGGGGGAGCCATAAATATATATAACCCTGGGACTAATTAAAAGAGCCATTCCATAAAAAATACAGAATTGTAAAGAACGTTACTGGCACCATTGTGTCAATGTATAGAAACTCTCTGCCAAATGCTGCCAGGGGGCAATGTAACGTTCCCTGGCAAGCTCACACATTAACAAACTAAAATTTATTTGTACCATATACGCCGCTCTGAGAAATCTGTATATAATGCAATTATTTAACAAAAAATATTATTGAATTTTGCGTAAAAGACATTTGTTATTATTGTAATATTTTTGTAGTAATATTCTCTCTGTATTTAGGATGGTAATATTTCTATATTAATAATGTAATTGCGAAATGTGTCAATATCTGTGATAACAGAGACGTGAAATTCAGCGAGAGGGAAATAATGTCGTGAAATTACAAAGAAATGTTCATAGTCAGCAATACTATAAAAGCACAATGCACTACGTATTCTTTGGTCTTCCTCGTTTATAGCTGAAAACGGTAGGAAGCTGTGTCGATGTATTCGGTGAATGGGTAGACGTCATTTGTCTGTATCTGGATTTAGCCGCCATTGAAGGAGAAATTACGAACTAATGTGAGTTGAATATTTCTTGTGGTAAAAATATATTGAAATTTATAAAAAGTGCGTATTATTAATGTAAATTAGCTTGCCCATGTCATCTATAATATTTCTTTAAAGAGTTTTCAGCATTTTTTAGCGGTGTTGCTGGGCTGTGCCGCGACCGATCGATTTGCAGCGGCGGCACATTTAAAAAATTGTTCCGCTAAAGGAAAAATCAACCAAACCCGTAAATCGGGAACAGATAGATAAAAAATTAACAGTGAATTAAGAGAATGTTCTTCTTTTACAGCGATCCAGAGACTGACTGAGATTTTAAAAAATAGTTACACATTTGTGCATTCTTAGACGGATAGTTAACATTGAAATTTAACAATTTTGGTTCTTTCAAATAACTTTAATGTATAGCGAAGTAGGTTTGATCAGTGATAATTAAATGTCGGATTGGTAATAACTAACCATTTTCTGCTAATAGTGATAAGCTTGTGTTCAAAAGCTAACGCCAGGAAAGAATTCAGTAAAAATATTTAACAAAAAATCCACTGCATTTAGAAAATGTGTGCCAAGGCCGAATGATGTAAAGAATTTAATTTTCAACCAAATAATCAGTTAATATGAGTTCACGTAATTTTTAAATGTACGTAATTCTTTTGAAAGTGAAAATTTTTATTACCACACGTAAATAAGAGAGAAGTTCTACAACAAAGTTCGCATGCAAAGAAAGTAAGGTAAAGAAAATTAACTTAAAAGCAAATTTTATTCTTTAATGAAAAATTTCATAGCGATTTCGTTAAACATGGAAGCAAATATGTCTACATAAAGTGACAATACAGAATAGATATTTTCCTCTATTTATTAGTTGCAGCCAAACATGAAATTAAGTAACCTTAGTAGTGTAGTTAACTCTCATAGTGTATAAGTCTGTAACTGTCATACGACTGTACTCCAGGGATACAATGGCCATCAATTATTCGCTGGAGAAATTGCCTGGATGCACAATTCTCATATATACTAGACGCATTTTATTTCGCCTCTGTCAGTTTTAGTATTAATACATGCAGAATGCGAGACTAAGAAAAATTGCCATTGAAGGTTTCAATGATGAATCTTGAAAGTGATCTAAAGACTTTACTCGTATTTAGATTAGATAAAGATGCTATTAATTAAAAAACGCACATACTGCTGAAATATTTTGAGGAGTTCTTATTTACTCATAAATAGATTAACCTATTATTTCCGCATTTTGTAATATAGACTACAGTGTTATTGTCAACTGATACATCTCTTTTATTAGGTACATCATTCTTAATGTAGACAACAGTATTTTCTTCATCTCTGAAACTTGGCAGACTGCCGAATTTCGCCACTGTCCGCAACTACTGAAGGAGCATCAGCTTAAGAATCACTTTCATTTCGAAAATCGTATACGTCACCTTCATGATTGAGTTCTTCGAACAAAGCTTCCCGTACAACAACTTTAGTTCGTAAAATGTCATATTTAAGTGCCATTTTCACGTAAACGTACATCAGACTCGGTGACAAAATAATTACACGCTGTGCTTTCCAGATTGGAAAAAATATATCTTTAAGTTGCATTATAGGTGTGTTACTTATTTAACTTATCAATATTACCAGCAAAGTTAATTTTTTTATGGTGACGAATTTGTACTTTTTTCTATAGCGACGTGTCTCTTTTTCTGAGAATTTTGCCAAAGTAGGGTGGGTACAGATATGTAGATCTGTAGTTCAAAATCAATTGAGTACTAAGTACGTAAGTTTGACAGTTAACAGAGAAGACTTATTTATGTTAACTTATTTGTTTCTAAATTCTAGAGAAAAAACATTTTGATGCTATGAGAGCTACTTTGCAGAGCGTGCTGTGGTATTGCTGACGAAGAGGTGCAGAAAGACTGTGGATTACCAGTTGTCGTACGAGTGTAGCGTCATTCGTGTCATCATTCAACTGGTTATTAAAAACTGTTAATCAGTAAGTCTGATGACATCTGAAGTAAAAGACGAATTCACAAGAACTATTATACTTTCATTGCATGAACGAGGGATTTTTAACATCGTCTGTATTAACTAACACACCCTGTGTACATGGTACGCAGTTTATAGATAGCTAGCGATAGTTTTATTTGTATCCATTGCTTGTAATAAGGCGTCTCAATTTTTTCTTATAAAATTTTTCCGTTTGCACATTTGAATAAAGATGGTTGTGTCATGGATATGATAGCACGTCCACAGTTGAATTATTGCTAGAAACAGTATTAACACTATGCTATTCATCAGAGATAATGATTTATGTTGAGAAACCTGAGCTAGTCTTATCCAACAAAGTATCTCGTTATGTATTTAGTGTCAAACAGGATTTATTATCAAACCATATTCTATTTTATTGCTTGCTTTATTAACATTTTTTCTAAAGTAAACCACTGTCTGCTAGTTAATTGTGACAGATTTTGTAAGACGTACTGATCTAGGATGTAGTCAATCTAGTGAAATGTAGTCTTCATCAGCAGTTAAGTCCCAACAATTTGCATTGTAGTTAAGGTTTATAAATTGTAAAACGTACTTACTTACTAAAACAGTCATGTCTTAAGGATGTTGTCAGACGTTTCTGATGGTTACAAAGAGATTATAGATTTACGTTACGCAGAGTTCTATCCGAACGTGTTGACAAGTGCAGAATGTGCTTGTAAAGATAGGTAAAGTACCGATGCTATAGGAGACAAACGTACTGTTAGTTGGTATTCACCCCGGTAGCATTGACTCAGTCGGAACTGAAGGACAATTCTCCGCGAGCGCACTGTATGGCGTGTAGAAAGTCCTACAAGAGCACTGACCTACCTCAACAGACGTTAACCAAGTGGCTGCTGTCTAGAAAACTACCTTGACCAACTTGTTCTTAATGCTACTCGTGCCTGTCCCTACGGGTCATTGACATCAATCCCAGGTTCGTCAGTGCGTATCTGAATTTCTGACTCCACTATCAAATGTTAAATATAACCACTCTGGATATTCTGTGGCCTACCGAAGGCATTTCGTTGTGTCATAATATTCCATTAGAGAAGTTACGTTTTTGTGGAGTATGTTGTTCACATTTCTTGTTTAGTTTTTATTTGAAAACCGCGTTGCAGGAAGGTACCTTATGCTGTTCGAGTAACACAAAAAGGACACCACACATTCTGTATTGGGAGAGATTACAGTGGAGTCCAATACGGTTCGATCAATGGCTCACAAATTTTCTTGACCTTTGTTTATAATTTGTCATTTCATTTCAGTTGGCAGGCAGAGGTAGTCCTATTTTCCAATGTTACGAGCAATGTTCTGAAGACGAGCAAAGAAGCACCAAAAAGAAAACAGCTAATGATTTTTTTGTGAAAGTTACTGCATTGTTTTTGGCAAATGGAACTTTGAAAACACCATTCATGTTTCTGTTCTTTCATTTGTATAATAGGACTGGTCCAAGACTTGAAGAAAATTAGTTATTTTACTGTACTACCAGTTTCAGTGCTTCATTGGCATCATCTTCAGGTCCCTGTGAAAATCGACAAAAACAAGCTTAATCTAGACCAGGGGTCCCCAACAAAATTTTCTCGAGGACCCCGTCATCGATCATGATTGGTATCTTGTCATATCACAGTACCAAGTACCTAAAAAAGCAAAATTTAGAGTCTTTTTATACGTTTTCTATTTTTGGCACTTAGAAAAAAATTGACGTATATATTATTGAAAAAATATTGAGGTTGAAACTTTTTCAATTTAGCTATCATCGTTATTGCTAATTTTTTAACTTTTGCTCAAAATCTTTGTCTTCAAATCTGAGTGTTTAGTATAACAGACTCCTTAAAAAAATAACGTTTGACTATCATACGAAATATATTTTTTATTCTAATAGCATCTTGCGGACCCCTCTGGCGTAGCTCGCGGAGCCCTGGCGGTCCGCGGACCACGTGTTGGGAACCACTGATCTGGACAATAAATCAGATTGTCAACAGAGTTGTCATTATTTAAAATAAGTTAAGCATACAAATTAGTAAAAAGTACAAGAAGAGAGATCAATTTGATCAAAATGTTAAACTGAAATGCATGACATACAAACATTGGTCATAGAATTGTCGTGTGCCCGTCACCTGTATTAACAGAAACAACATGAAATACAATGATGATCGTGGTGGTAAGTACCTACGGGACCAAAGTGGTCAGATCATCAGTCCCTAGGCTAACAGTCTACTTAATCTAACATAAACTAACTTACGCTAAAGACAATACATACACCCGTGCCCGAGGGAGGACTCGAACCCCGACGTGGGGAGCAGCGCGAACCGTGGCAAGGCGCCTAAGATAACGCGGCTACCCCGCACAGTATAAAATACAACGATACTGTAATATTATGAAATGAAGTAAAAGTTCTCATGCGGTAGATATTTGGAAAGCCTTCACTGAAAAAATATGCTGAGTCACGTTGTACAAAAAATAGTGTCACATACATTGGTCGTATTTTAACAAAACGTTCTGAAGACAGAAAATCTGTCTCTGTATATACATGTTGAAGAAAAGGGAACCGAAATAATGAATGCTTAAATACGATAAAGAACTAAAGCAAATTAATCCTAGCAGTATCTACTTAGGTCGAAGCTGAGTGTGACAGTGAAGTTATCTGATCGCGTAAAACGGGTCTAGGTGGCACCGCGTTTATTTCGGATTTTTTTACTGGCCATCTGATTCTGCTGTGAGAGTTCCAGAGTCATTCAAAAAATGTCTATGGTCAGTGTGTAAATACCCAGATTATTCATTTCTAATTGGGGGATACTTTAAACTATTGAGTTGGACTGGGATGTCTACGGATTCACTGCAGGGGGTACAAACAGACAGTCTAGCTTTTTTGAGGATGTTTTCTGAAAACTGTCTTGAGAGGCTACTTCAGCAGCCCAATCACAGTAAAAGTATCATACACTTTGTAGCTACTAATAGGCCAGACCTCATCGATATTGTCAGAATAGAAAAGGGGATTAGCGACCATGCTGTTATAGGAAAGATTGTTAGGAAATCAGTTAAGAAAGCTTGGAGAGTGTTTCAGCTAGAAGAAGCAGATAATCAGTTGTTTGACATCACGTAGTTCCAGCTAGATGGACGTGAGGAATTATGGGTAAAGTTTAAGTAGACTGTAAATCGTGGTCTGGAGAATTATGTGCCTAATAAGTGGATTAAGGACGGAGAAGACCCACCATAGTTTAATAATGAGATTCGGAAAATGCTGAGGAAGCAGAGGCTGTTGCACTCTTGGGCCAAAGGTGAACATGCAAATGACGACAAGAAAAAAGATTTATGCCCGAAGTATACAGCAACAACCATTGTCATACCGTAGCAAAAGGTCTGACAGAGAACCGGAGAAAATTCTAGTCTTATGTAAAATCGCTAAATGGGTCTTAGGCTTCATCCAGTCACCTGTTGACCCGTCTGGTGTGGTAGTCGAAGGCACCAAAGCAAAAGCCGAAGTTTTAAATGTCACGTTTAAGTAATCGTTCAGGCAGGAGAATAGTACGAACATAACATCGCTTGACCAGTGAATAGACTCCTGTATGAACTACTTAGTAAAAAGCATCATTGACGTAGAGAAACAACTGAAGGAGTTGAAAATAAGTAAGTCACTAGCTCAGTATGGAATAACAGTCCGGTTATTCGAAGAGTACTCTAGAGCACTGGCCCCTTACCTAGTCTGCATTTATCGCCAATCTCTCGCACAGCGCAAAGCCCAACGCGACTGGAAAATAGCGAGGGTGACGCCTGTATATAAGAAGGGCGAAAGAACGGACCCACAGAATTCCATATCAATATCGGTAATACCCGTTTCTAGGAGAAACCTTGAACACATTCTCAATTCGAATATAATAATTTTCTTCAGACAGAGAATCTTACGTCTACGAATCAATATGGTTTTAGAACGGATAAAGTGCCAAAGGCAGATTCCATATTTCTAGATTTCCGGAAAGTACCTCATACGGTGCCCCATTGCAGGCTGTTAAAGAAGGCACGAGCTTATGGAATAGGTTGACTCATACGAGAAGACTTCTTAAGCAATAGAAACAACTGTTGTTCTCCATGGCTAGTGCTCACCCGGAGTGCCTTAGGGAAGTGTGATAGGAGTGCAATTTTTCATTATATACATAAATGTTTCGGCGAACATGGTGGGCAACAATCTGCGGTTGCTTTCTGATGGCGCTGGGGTGTACGGTAAGTTGTCGAAGTTGAGTGACTTACGAGGATACAAGATGACAGACAAAATTGCTAGTTGGTTTGGTGAATGGCAGCTTCCTCTTAATATGGAAAAATATAAGTTAACGCGGATGAGTACAAAAAACAAACTCATAAAGTTCGGATACGGCATTAGTAGCGTCCTGCTGGACACCGTCACGCCGTTTAAATATTTTGGCATGCGAGGGTTGTGGTAGGGAATGCAAATGGATGAGTTCGGTTTATTGGGAGAAATGTAGGAAAGTGAATCATCTGCTGTAGATGCGTAGATGAAGTTAACTCTGAAACTCAGTATACCCTTACAATAGCTACCTTTATGTAACTAAATACGAAAATTATCTTGTCCGCCGTTATAAGCTGTAATGGTACAGAATAAAATAGTTTATGAAGAAAGCTGATATATTAAGCATGACTGCTCTGGTGCCAAGAAACAATTCACTGGAGTGTGGTCTGTGCCTCTTTTGTCTCCAGTGATGAGAGTAGGTTGTGACTGTAGGCCCGTGAAACACGTACACCTGTCTGGCGAAGACCTGGCGAGCTGCCTACTACAGAGTGCATTCGTTCACGGCACACAGATCCCATCCCAGATTTCGTTGTGTGTGGGCCCATCTGTTACAGCTCGCGGTCATATTTCGTCTTCCTGCCGGATAAAGTAACCAGTGACACGTTAATTGTACCATTTCTATTCACGCGCTACTGCCGCTCGTTCGACAAAAGGTGGTGTGCCTTATCAGCAGGACAACGCACTCCTTCAGCGACGAGCCGTGGTCCTGGTGGTGTACAACTGTCCTAACCTGCAATATCACCAGACATCTTAGGGGTTGAAACGTATGGAACATGACGAAGTGGTAATTTATTCGTTCCCCAAGGCCTTTAAGAACCACTGCCGAATAGCAACAAAAAGGGCGAAATGCTTCGGACAATGTATCGCAGGATGATATTCGGCATCTTTACGATCGCTTCCATTCGAGAATACATGTGAGTCCTGCAACGAATGGGAAAGGGGGAGGGGGGGGGGGGCGGTAGTGGTATACTGCGCGTTGATTTAAGCTGTATGCGAATGAAGGATGTACGCGTGTGTAGCGTGGACCTGGTGAGCTGCCTATTATAGAGTGCATTTCTCAGACTGACAGATCCCGTGCGGGGAAAGGGGGAAAAGGGGGGGGGGGGGGGCGCAGCGAGACGGCTACACTGGGCACTGATCACTGATGAGACTGTTTGGCCACCTTTATTTTCACATGTGTATATCTTTTGGCTGTGGGGTGTCAAGTGGTACCAAATTCTGTGTGTGTGTGTGTGTGTGTGTGTGTGTGTGTGTGTGTGTGCGTGTGTGTGTGCGTTGACACGGTCTGCACGATAACATTGATCGAAAATGTGCTCTATATTGTAAATAAATAACTAATTACATCAGGCCATCAGGTGCGCTCGCCTAGAAATTTTTTCGGTTCTGATCATTTGCAGAAAAATCACCTGTAATCAAATAATAATTGTTTATTCATCGTAATAATGTTCATCGCGTTACACTAATATGATATAATCTACATCTTTATGAGATGACATGGCGTCATGGCCATTATCGTCACCCAAAGATTATGAAGCCCCACGCGAATAGCTCGAATGAGGAATGTTACATTCACTCACATGTGCATGATCATATGGTATTGTCACGTACCGTGATTCAAACACCCACACGACTGTGCGAAGGCGCTTGGATCACCGCTGACTGCCGTACGGCGGCCGTTCTTCAGGCTTCTTTTGAGATGGCGGCAACTAGAGTCTTGCCGACATTGATGCATCCCACGAGACCACTGGACACAATATAGGCCATTGCATTCGTTATCATCGCACGGTCCCAGCCCCTGGCGTGAAGGCATGCGACGACACTGGGTAATCAACACAATCACCTCCTCACAGTATATTTTACCTTTTGGAGAATCGCATTATTTGTTTCGATATAATCTTTGATATCGTTCTCTAACCCGTACCAATATGCATGGTGTCCCGGGAGGAATGGACAATATATAGGGATAAGAAAGAAAAAGTAATTCGAAGTTACAAGGAGTAGTACACTAGGGCTGTAAAACGTATACCATAAGAGCTGTTAGTGTTATGCACTCTGAAACATATATCTTGTAATGAAGAAGTGGTCATAGATTTTATTGTACGCCTTTTAGAGACCATGGTTACTAGGCTTTTTGCTCAGAATCATTGTTTGTCTCATATTCCTGTGTATTGACCATTCCTCCTGGATTATCTAAATCACTGTGTCGAACGTAGTCTTTGGCGATACTGTTTTGCTCAAGAGCAATGGCAAGCGTTCGCGAGTTTCAGGCCATGTGATTGCCTTGTTTGAAGTGAGTTAACATTCGAGGACGGCCTTAGTCTTGTTCCGGGAGTAAGTTGGAGAGCTAATATTTGAGTTACAACGATGCTGTGATAGTGCCACCTCTGTTTCATGGACAGCCATGTTACTGAGGAGGCCATGCGGAAAATATCTGTAAGATAGTCCAGTTTATCCCTTTTTTTCCTTGCGGTCAGCCAGCCACTTCCATCTGCTACATTGTTTTAGCCCCCTCTCTCGTTTTCTTCCTGTGTTGTCCATGTTTTACTGCTGACGCCCTGCTTCATCCCACGCTTCGGTGTGGGTGAGCACATCTTTTCCGATGATTGTTTCCCGTGTTTTATGTTCCGTTTTATGTAAATATTCTGAGTTTTTTTTTTTTTTCCTTGACACCCGTCTCACTATGATACTGAACGGGCGCTGAAGACCTTGCTGTCGTGCGCCCACAAAACCCCTCTACAACAACAGTTTATATTCGTGCTCAAGTATAGTCGTCCGTGTGAGGTTAGCTGGCTATGTTTACCGGTATTGTTCTGCGTTCAGGTACTTCATCTATATTTCTAAATAGTGGAATAGGGGCGAATAGGTTGCGAATCCACAGACAGTTGGAAGCTGGTTACTTTACGATTGATAACTCTAGTCATCTGCGTGAAATGCTGAATACGATAGAGATGGACAATGTACTTAATAGACCAACATTCGATTTTCCTCTGTATCTGTGAAGGTCCAGACACCACGACCAACAGGCTATCTTACATTTTTTCTGGTGAATCTGCAGTAGATTACTTATTTCAATGAAGTTATCTTGATCTGTAAGAATGAGCCTAGGTTACCTTATTCCACCAGGGTTGTAAAGTGTTTCAGTTGTTTTTAGGAGCCATTATATTCCTTATGAAAATCACGTTGTGAGAACTCGCTACCCAGAAACGCTGTATCCCGTGTACTTGCGTTACATAATTTTGTCACGTAAGTGAGCTGCCGTCTAGTCATGCTATGGAACTCAAATACGCTATTCACACCCACTTTAAGGAATCGGCACTCAACTGCACAGTAACGGCTGAGAGTCATAAATATCAATAAGTAGAATCTGCCTGCTAGTTAGGTTCCAGAACGTGAGTAAGGTAGGGCTAGGTATGATGTGCTGCTACGATATAATGCCCGGAAGTAACTTACGCCTTTATCAATTGCTCTTTGAGCTAATTAACTATTTTCGGCAATCTCCTTTAATGTGAACATAAGAGATGGGACTGATCCATAGCACAGCTGGACGCTATAATCAGAAATCTTACATACATTCAGAGTAACCTGTTGCTTCAAAGAAGCTGTTCATTCATATAATAAACACTAATATTCGATATGCAGGTCCATTCTTCTTTCTACTGCACTAAATTTATGTAAGCGTGTTGTTTTGAGATATCTTGGGCTTTCAAGTTCACACTGTGCATATTATTAAGGTATGAGGTCATATTTTAACACTACCTACGAGAGTAGTCTATGTTTCATTACACACACACACACACACACACACATACACACACACACACACACCTTACAGCCTTGCTTATATCCATATTCTTTGCCAGGTATCTCAGGCTACAAGGGTACATCATACTCAAGGCAACACTAAAAAATTGAGCCACTTGATTTCGTAGTATCGCGTCCAATTAATTCCTTGCTCTGATTCTTCAGCGGCATAGATAATGTATTTTGCGATGTAACGTCCATACTAATAGAAAATTAAGTTTAATTCGAAATATCTAACCTTCGAACTGAAGAAAAACTATCCAGTATATACTCTCCAGCTGGTACAGTGAAGGATATTTCAGAAGAAAGATACAAGATCATCTGGCAAGAAGGAATACAAGAATGTTCATTTGCAATAGAGATAAAAAACCGAAATTTTCATATGGCATATGTGGCTGGGAGTCCCCGTCTGCGGGGTTCAGCTGCCTGGTGCAAGTACTTTTATTTGCCGCCACACCAGTAACTTCAGTGCCGAAGATGATGACAAAACACACACTCACACACAGACATCAGTCCTGAGAGGAGAAAATAACCGAACCGTCCGGGAATCGAACCTGGGGCCATTTGATGCCTTTCCGCGTGGTCTAAGGCGTCCTGTCATGGTACGTGCGGCTCGCCACCCCCCCCCCCCCTCCCCAACCCCCCACGTTTGAAGTTCGAGTCCTTCCTCGGGTGTGTGTGTTGCCCTTAGCGTAAGTTAGTTAGAAAGTAGTGTGTAAGTCTAGGGGCCGACGCCCTCAGCAGTTTCGTCCCATAGAAGCTTACCACAAACATTGAAATATTTTTCATTTCCCTTGTCAACACTTTCAAAAGTCACGAAATATGACCCAGTGACTATCGCTGCAAAGAAATGACATAAAAAGTATTAAAGCCGTCTTGCACACCTTCCACTAGGTGTCTTACACAACAGGAATATACTTAACATACGATATAATGTCTTGTGACATGTTTCCCACTTATGATAGTAAAAATGGTGAATCTTTTTCTGTTTTCGTTATAATTATTATGTATTTTTGCAGTTATATGTTTTGTTCAAAGGGATATTAATTCATTATATTTTATGTGTTGTATGTTTGCCAGTCATGTGAGTGGTTTTGAAAATCAGAAATACACTGGTTTATGGATATCCAAATTTTTCTTCGAATGTTTTCCCAATGGAGTCAGAGCTGTGTAAAATATGAGGGCTAAGGCTATAGGCACAGCTCAATTGTACCAACTGCGCTACTAATTTTTAAATAATTTCAAGATATCTCCTCATAATCCGTCAATTATATTTCAGATTATGATACAGTATACCTAGTAATAATGTGTCAAGTAGCAAAAATTTCTTTATAGATCTATATAGTACGGAAGGTTAGACTAAGAAGAGATTTTAAATAGGAGCATAGCTGTTACGCCTTTAAGGCAATTACAAATTCCCTCACAGAGACAAAACACTAGACAATTTAGTTCAAATAGACCCCGGAACTGATGTAAATAGAATTAGACTTCTCATCATACTTCACAAACAGAGCAGACACATATCTTCATGATATCATCAGTGATGATGATTTTTATGAGAATATAGACCTTCTACCGATGAACAGCGAAGAAAACCGTTTGGTAAATTTTAAAAATCCTTGGTGTTAGGACTGTATGCCACCACTACTAACACCTCACGTTCTGAAGACTATCTACACTTATTTATCGCACAAGACAGTGAATAGCAGCAGTATTTGTAAACATTCACTGACAGAGGTACCGTATTAAGATTGGAGTACTAAGCGTAATTTTAAATGACAAAAGATAAGGGCTGCTGCCTATGACATCTATAGCATTTAATCTGGTGACTGAAGGTTCAGTACCACTGTGGATGATTGTGTTGCACAAAACAATTAGCTCCGATGGGATAGAGGGAGATGATACTCTACTACTGTTTAAGAGAAGACTGTTTTAATTGTATCCTATAAATTCCTTGGTCGAGGGTCTCTGAAATGTCGGAAAACTCACGGATGTTTTGTTAAAGGGCAATTTAAAAAACTGAACATTTTTTTTAAAAATATTACTGTGTTACAGAGCTATTGTTATATGACATTATAAATTTAAGAGTTTCTATCAAAATACCATTCAGTGAGGTAGAATGAGTCTTCCAACAGTAAATTTATTACTTCATTATACGTCATCGTGTAACCTAAAGTACATTTACCAGGTTCCGCCAGATTGTTGAAGACATATGAAGGCATGTATCTGACTTATCTATGTACTAGTGTTAAAACTTTGTAGCAGTTCTTTTAGATCCTAGCCTTGTCTTTATACACTGCATTATTTTAGAGGAGAAAAAGACGTATTATCAACCACGAAGGACACAAATAAATTCACACATGTTGAAACTGATATGAAAAATCAACTTTTTCCGGTTCATAATGGGGTTCGTAAAGTGTTAAAATTTTTTCATGTTTCCCAATGACGCGGTCATTTAGGCATCTTCGGATTGGCCTACGGAAGAAAGTTTCACAATAGTGGTGTGAGCCTGTATAGTGAGACTGGATTACTAAGAAAATATCAAACAGGTTACTGATATTTGGTAGGGATGGTTACATGAGATATCGAGCATAAGACATCCCAGCATGTAAATGCCTGTTGTGAAAGCTTTAAAAACACTGCGTGGTGTCGTATAAAACAGAATAAAGCAGTAGACGACCGAAAGGGGTTTTTCAGAATTATATGTACCTTGCTTTGTCACTAAATGGAAGCTCACACTGAAAATAAGAAGCAAGCAGCTGATCACCTTATTACGGCAGGTGGCGTAGCCCTATGCAACCCTAATGCGATCTGGCCTACAGTAATGCTTTTAAATTATAAGCATGTCGAAGGTGTTGTGCGTATTCTGGTTGCACACATCACTCTGAGTAAGAAAACCCCCCTAAGACTAGAGCACGCCTGCAAGCTGTGAGCTACGATAGTGTTCAGTTGTTAAACCCTGACATAACAATAACACGACAGTCATTATAGATGACTGGTGTTCTAAGAAATGCTGATAATATGCTTATGTTAATAGCACAATAGTAACGATGAATAAGAATTAAAGACTAAAGTATTTAAAAGAAAATATTTTCCTGTCATGGGGAAGGATAGAAGTACAGAAGGGAGTTACGAATACCAATTCTGAGTGTCCCAAGTATTACTATACCCAATACCACTATGCATACCCGAACCTCCTTAAGATAAGGACCTATCCCCCTCTCCCTGCCCCCGATGGATGAGATCGTGCCATGCTGTGACTACTGAGTAACAGTGTCAATATTATGTCCGGATGCCAAAGCAACTGTAGCATTTATATCGTAAAATACACTTAAGTGGGACGCCGATATAAGCAAATACAAACGTAAAATGCAATACATAGTCACATCAACGTTAAAAACCTGTCAGTGCTAACTACATGGGACCTTATACGAAACACTATGGTTCCTCAGTGCAAAATCTGATAGCAAAAATCAATAATCTTAAAAGTTCAACTTCCGGACAGTAATGGAACTTCTTGTTAAGAACTCCGAGTTACACCAACGTATCAGAGCTCGTGACAGCTATATTTTACAGTATGATCGTAAGAATCAATAAACTTAAAAAAATTTTTCATTCTCCAACTAATAATGGGCCTTCGTTTTATCAGCGTTACAGCTTCAGTGGCCGCTGTATGTGACAATGCGCATAACACAGAGAACCCTATGAGTGAAAAAACTGAAAAATAAAAATCGGTAAACTTTAAAATAAGAAATTTGAGAAGGTGACCCTTTTAAAAATGCAGTAGATGGCACGGCTAAATTACATAGCATTCAGGGTTTGGCTAATAACACTAAACAATTATCTCATAGTGTCAATATTCCCTTGATTCTTTTCAGACAGCTGAGGGTTCAGGTGCCCCCTGTCTTCCCTGCGTGCTTAGCTATTTTCTTTTCTTCCAGGATGTTAAGATATTTTTTTCTTTTTGGATTATAGTGGAAGATTTTAAATGTTGCAGCGTGGGAGGGTATTGGACGCTGGAGGTAAGGTGTTCCATACAGACCGAGTTATGTTTTGCTTGGCCTTTTTTATTTAACAGGTATTCTTGAAATCTGGCTTTCAGTGTTCTGTCAATTTGACCTATGCACACAGAATGACATTCGTCACATTACAGCAAGCACCACGCCCGAACTTTGGTGTATATCTCTGGTCGGCTGCTCATTTCGTATATACGTATACTGACTATTGGTACCACCAGGCAAAACTACTCGAACGTCTATCCTCGGAAAGCATACACCCTGTAAAATACAGCTCTCACTGGTGCTCTTGCACTCATGTAATTCTACATGTTTTACAGAAGGTTCCTTATTTCTGGAAGTGGGATTTTTGATATTACTGATTCTTGCTAACAACTTTTGCACTTAGGGACCACTGTGTTTCAAATGAGGTGACATATAGTTAACACTGGTAGGTTTTTAACGTTGATGTGACTATATTTAATGTTTGCATTTGCATTTATCAGCATCCCACTGAAGTGGGCGCGTAATAGGGCCTCTTAGGGATATGGCTGCAAGGCAGGGGAAGAAAACAAATGTGCACTCCGTGTGCATACAGGGGGGAGTCATTCCAGATGTGGAAAGGATCCTTCCGGATGCCATGAAGGGTACAGGGTGCACCCATCTGCAGGTGGAGGCTCATGTCGGCACCAATGATATGTGTCGCTATGGATCGGAGGAAATCGTCTCTGGCTTTCGGTGGGTATCTGATTTTGTGAAGACTGCCAGTCTCGCTAGCGGGATGAAAGCAGAGCTCAACATCTGCAGCATCGTCGACAGGACTGACTGCGGACCTTTGGTACAGAGCCGAGTGGAGGGTCTGAATCAGAGGCTGAGACGGATCTGCGATTGTGTGGGCTGCAGATTCCTCGACTTGCGCCATAGCGTGGTGGGGTTTCGGGTTCCGCCGGATAGTTCAGGAGTCCACTACACCCAGCAGTCGGCTACACGGGAAGCAGGGGCTGTGTGGCGTGGACTGGGCAGTTTTTTTAAGTTAGATGGCCTCGGGCAAGTACAGAAAGGGCAACAGCCTCAAAGGGTAAGGGGCAAAGTCAGGACACGTGGGGACCAAGCAGCAATCGGTATTGTAATTGTAAACTGTCGAAGCTGCGTTGTCAAAGTACCGGAAATTCAAGCGCTGACAGAAAGCACCGAAGCTGAAATCGTTATAGGTACGGAAAGCTGGCTGAAGCCAGAGATAAATTCTGCCGAAATTTTTACAAAGGCACAGACGGTGTTTAGAAAGGATAGATTTCATGCAACCGGTGGTGGCGTGTTTGTCGCTGTTAGTAGTAGTTTATCCTGAGTGAAATAGAAGTGGATACTTCCTGTGAATTATTATTGGTGGAGGTTACACTCAACAACCGAGCTAGGTTAATTATTGGCTCCTTTTACCGACCTCCCGACTCAGCAGTATTAGTGGCAGAACAACTGAGAGAAAATCTGGAATACATTTCATATAAATTTCCTCAGCATGTTATAGTATTAGGTAGGAATTTCAATTTACCAGATATAGACTGGGACACTCAGATGTTTAGGACGGGTGGTAGGGACAGAGCATCGAGTGCCATTATATTGAGTGCACTATCCAAAAATTACCTCGAGAAATTAAACAGAGAAGCGACCCGTGGAGATAACATCTTGGACCTACTGATGAGAAACAGACCCGAACTTTTCGACTCTGTAAGCGCAGAACAGGGAATCAGTGATCATAAGGCCGCTGCAGCATCCCTGAACATGGAAATGAATAGGGATATAAAAAAAGGGAGGAAGGTTTATCTGTTTAGCAAGAGTAATAGGAGGCAGATTTCAGACTACCTAGCAGACCAAAATGAAAATTTCTGTTTCGAAACTGACAATGGTGAGTGTTCATGGAAAAAGTTCAAAGCAATCGTAAAATGCGTTTTAGACAGGTACGTGCCTAGTAAAACTGTGAGTGACGGGAAAAACCCACCGTGGTTCAACTAAAAAAGTTAGGAAACTACTGCGAAAGCAGCCAAAACCTCTCAGGCAAACAGAAGCTAAACGATGTGAAAGTTAGCGCAAGGAGGGCTATGCGTGAAGCATTCAGTGAATTCGAAAGTAAAATTCTATAAACCGACTTGACAGAAAATCCTAGGAAGTTCTGGTCTTACGTTAAATCAGTAAGTGGATCGAAACAGCATATACAGACACTCTGGGATGATAATGGCATTGAAACAGAGGATGACACGCGTAAAGCTGAAATACTAAAAACCTTTTTCAAAAGCTCTTTCACAGAGGAAGACCGCACTGCACTTCCATCTCTAAATCCTCGCACGAACGAAAAAATGGCTGACATCGAAATAAGTGTCCAAGGAATAGAAAAGCAACTGATATCACTCAACAGAGGAAAATCCTCTGGACCTGACGGGAAACCAATTCGATTCTACACAGAGTACGCGAAAGAACTTGCCCCCTTCTACAGCCGTGTACCGCAAGTCTCTAGAGGAACGGAAGGTTCCAAATGCTTGGAAAACAGCACAGGTAGTTCCAGTTTTCAAAAAGGGTCGTCGAGCAGATGCGCAAAACTATAGGCCTATATCTCTGACATCGATCTGTTGTAGAATTTTAGAACATGTTTTTTGCTCATGTGTCATGTCTTTTCTGGAAACCCAGAATCAACTCTGTAGGAATCAACATGGATTCCGGAAACAGCGATCGTGTGAGACCCAATTCGCGTTGTTAGTTCATGAGACACAGAAAATATTAGATACCGGCTCCCAGGTAGATGCCATTTTCCTTGACTTCCGGAAGGCGTTCGATACAATTCCGCACTGTCGCCTGATAAAAAAAGTAAGAGCCTACGGAATATCAGACCAGCTGTGTGGCTGGATTGAAGAGTTTTTAGCAAACAGAACATAGCATGTTGTTCTCAATGGAGGGACGTCTACAGACGTTAAAGTGAGCTCTGGCGTACCACAGGGGAGTGTTATGGGACCATTGCTTTTCACATTATATATAAATGACCTAGTAGATAGTGTCGGAAGTTCCATGCGGCATTTCGCGGATGATGCTGTAGTACACAGAGAAGTTGCAGCATTAGAAAATTACAGCAAAATGCAGGAAGATCTGCGGCGGATAGGCACTTGGTGCAGGGAGTGGCAACTGACCCTTAACATAGACAAATGTAATGTATTGCGAATACATAGGAAGAAGGATCCTTTATTGTATGATTATATGATAGCGGAACAAACATTGACAGCAGTTACTTCTGTAAAATATCTGGGAGTATGCGTGCGGTACGATTTGAAGTGGAATGTTCATATAAAATTAATTGTTGGTAAGGCGGGTGCCAGGTTGAGATTAATTGGGAGAGTCCTTAGAAAATGTAGTCCATCAACAAAGGAGGTGGCTTACAAAACACTCGTTCGACCTATACTGGAGTATTGCTCATCAGTGTGGGATCCGTACCAGGTCTGGTTGACAGAGGAGATAGAGAAGATCCAAAGAAGAGCGGCGCGTTTCGTCACAGGGTTATTTGGTAAGCGTGATAGCGTTACGGAGATGTTTAGCAAACTCAAGTGGCAGACTCTGCAAGAGAGGCCCTCTGCATCGCGGTGTAGCTTGCTGTCCAGTTTTCGAGAGGATGCGTTTCTGGATGAGGTATCGAATATATTGCTTCCTCCTACTTATACCTGCCGAGGACATCACGAATGTAAAATTAGAGAGATTCGAGCGCGCACGGAGGCTTTCCGGCAGTCGCTTTTCCCGCGAACCATACGCGTGTGGAACAGGAAAGGGAGGTAATGACGGTGGCACGTAAAGTGCCCTCCGCCACACACCGTTGGGTGGCTTGTGGAGTATAAATGTAGATGTAGATGTGTATTCTACGACTTATATGCCACTCTTCCTTTACATCCCGATTTGGTACTGACAGTATTAGTCAGTAGCGAAAGGCAGCTAGCGCATGGCACGATCTCGCGCATGGAGGAGAGACAAACGGGCATAGATTCTGGTCTTAGGGAGATTCGGATGTGCACAATGTAGCTGGATATAAAAATACTGGGGACATTCATAGTCAGAGTTAGGAATACCCCTTTGTTGTTTTATGCTTTTCCACTACAGTAAAGTATTTCCTATATACTTCAGTTTTTAATTTTTATTCGCCCTGATTATCTTGACTATGAAAGCTAGCATTTTATGACAAATTTTTAGAACGCCAGACATCTGTTATGACTGTCAGGGTTTGTTGTTATGACAAAATTTAGAAACTAAACACTGTCGGAACTCTCAGCCTGCAGACGCCACAGGCCAAGAGCTGCGTACACTAGCATTAGGGGTCCTGTAGGTTTTCATACCCAGAGTGATGTGTGCAGCCAGAATATGTACTACACCTCCGTTATGATTACGATGTAAAAGCCTTTCTGTAAGCCTGATCCCTTTTGGTTTGCATCGGGCTGCGCCGCATCCCATAATAAGGTGATCGGCTGCTTGCTACTTCTTTCCAGTGCGAGTTTCCATTTAGAGACAAAGCAAGTTACATATTCTTATCAAAAATACCTTTCTATCATCATTTGTTTTATTCCATTTTATACACACCACGCAGTGCTTTTAAAGCTTTGACGAGGGGCTTTTACCTGCTGCGATATTTTACGCGTGGCATCCCATGCACACATCGCAACCAATTCAAATTAATGGTTCTGTATTCTCAAAATGTTGTAGACTAGCAGATACCAAAGTTACTTGAGATCAACCAGGGAAATTGATAAGGACCCAGATATGACAGAATACCATTATACTCGTTTATACTAACATTGCTAGTGTTAGATAACAGAATATCGACGTCCGGTACGTTGAGCGCCATAAAGAACTACGGACCAACAGTATTCAAGATAAACTGCATTGGCTTTACTGTAGACTTGCTACTGGCTCGCGTAATTTGGCTACAATTGAGTACCACATTTTACTAACATGGAGGCAGCAATACAGTGACTGTTTCTTGTGGTTTTGTAACTACTATTTTCTAGTTGTGGGCTATTTACTTGTGATAAATTTTTTATTTGTATTTTCACAAGACACAACTTTCTTATGCACATTGCAAATCAGTTACTGTTTATGCTTGGATCCATACTCTACCAGCAACGCATCTACAGGAGAGAGAGAGTGAAATTTCTAATTAAACCTGATACTCTGTAATGTTAGAAATGTCCGAAGGAATTCTTGGAAGAGCTTTTATTTTCGTTACTGTATCTACTTCCTGTACCTATTCTCATTTTTGCTGTAGAGTTGAAACATTTTCCCTTATCATCGAAACCAAACTGATATTTAGTGATACGTCCGTAATGTGACTAGGTACTCTGAAGAAGCCTTTAAGCACTAGGTTACGACTTTCCTGCGCTGATCCTACGACATTCGTTGTAATATATTCCTGTGTTCCTTGCTCTTTCAGTCATACGTTCTCCTGTTCCGATCTATCTGCTCACAGATTGTCCGTACATACCACTCATTATGCAATAAATGATGTTAAATCTGCTGTTTTCCGTTATCACGATGTAGTCTTTAGCGATTATTACAATTTTGGTTTTATAGAGTTTCCCGTATGATCATCAGGATCTAAACATCATTATCATCTTCATCACCATCAATTCTTAGGCCCTTAGATCCTTAGTGAACTTCAAACCTGTCCGTTCTATATTTTCTGTCCACTCTGTGGGATCCTCTTTACCAGTTTTTGGGAATGATTATAGTTCACCTGTTCAATACCATATCTCCAATTTGACGATATGGTACTTAAGCTGTAAATGTATTCTGTCCTATATCTTCATTTCTCTTCGTGCCCCTCTGTCCCGATGTCACACCGAAGCCCTTCGAAGAAATCGCATCTCACAGGACGGGACGTTTACTGTTTCCTTTCCAGTGAGGATCCACGGCTCAGCCCCGCACAAATCTGGAAGCTTTATTTACTGTATCTCACACTAAAACATATGTTTTCTAATTTATTTCCTGTATCAAGTATTTCAAAAGATAATTTGCTTGACCTGTTTAATGGGTTTGTTATACCAATCGACCAGAAGTGAACTTCCAAGAGATCACAAATTGTTATGGATTCTGTTTTATGCAGAACAATTTTACAATTGTACTGTTCCATTGCTCTACTACACACTGTAGTATATCTTGAGAATTTGGACCTGTTGACTGATAACCACAAGTGAGGACATCAAAACAAGCCTATAGTTATTACGTTTGCCGACTTACCGTTACATGTCGCTTTTTCCATTTTCAAATGTTCTTACCTATGGTCACGAGATAGTCCGGAGTCTCTTTATACTATTCGATTATTTTTCATTGCCCATGAGACTTATCCTGACGAGACGAGGATAGTTGCATGAGGTGCTAGAGGACATTTGAAAGGTTAAAGAGCAACACTCGCCTTGACGCTGAGGCTACGTGCTTGCTGACCTCACCCAACGTTGGGGCAGGTCTCGCTGGTGTCAGTGAACACTTGTTCCCTTGCTCTCAAACCGGTTACACTACATTCGTGCCCTGGAGAGAGCTGCTTCTACTGCTTGCACTGTTGCGATAACTGTTCCGTGCACATTACACATGGAATACCTGTACTCTCTTACAGCTATCACAAACGTGTCACGTCTTTGAGAATAGCAAGAGATATAAGGGTCAATCAAAACGTTTCCGCCTGAGGGTGTTGCTGAGCGTATATGCAACTTAGGGCTGCTCGTATGCGTGTATATAAGCACGGATTGACGATATGGTACTTAAGCTGTAAATGTATTCTGTCCTATATCTTCATTTCTCTTCGTGCCCCTCTGTCCCGATGTCACACCGAAGCCCTTCGAAGCCCTTATATCTCTTGCTATTCTCAAAGACGTGACACGTTTGTGATAGCTGTAAGAGAGTACAGGTATTCCATGTGTAATGTTTTACTGCTTGTGTTGTTCTAAAGAAGTGCTAAGGCAAAATTTATACAGAGCTTGAATATGAACTGCTAGTTCAGATTGCAGGTACTTTAAGCATTGATCTGTGAAAGAACGGTAGTTTTCTTCTCTCTCTTAGCACCGAATGAAGACTGTGTATGTGGCAGCATGTCTGTCGACAGGGGATGCCGCTGTTTCATGATAACGCGCGTCCCGCTATCGCAAACGTCATAAGGTGGAAGTTACGCCAATTAAAGTCGGTGACACACGAGCAACCGTCCTTTAGTCCTGATCTCCCCCCATGCGATTATCACACCTGCGGTGGATTAAAAAATACATTGAACGGTCGACGATTCCTGTTGGACGAGGATGTGCACCGGACAGTTACAAATTTATTTACGCTGCAGTACACGGTATCTTACCAAACGTGTCTCTTCAGCCTGGTGTGTCGGTGCGATAATTGTTCGACGCTCATGGCGATTTGGCCTAACTGGCGTACCCCTTATACAAAATACACACAATAACAGGTACAGTATAACGTTAATTGGTTCTGTGGGATAAGCATATAATACAATAGAGAACTTTATATATCTGAGAATTCTAAATTCTCACATCTAGTCGGTTTTTACTGCTTGTGTTGTTCTAAAGAAGTGCTAAGGCAAAATTTATACAGAGCTTGAATATGAACTGCTAGTTCAGATTGCAGGTACTTTAAGCATTGATCTGTGAAAGAACGGTAGTTTTCTTCTCTCTCTTAGCACCGAAACCCACATTTATTAGAGTATGTGCATACCGTATGTTAAACACCCTCCCAGATATCTGCGCGTGTGTTATCGCGCTGTTTCTAGGATTCGGAGAGGCGCCCCAGCCCTAGATCGAGTATGTTCGATGGATTAACGACGAGGGCCGATGTGCCGGCCAGCATGGATGTGGTTTTCAGGCACTTTCCCACTATTGCCTGCGGGAATACCGGGCTGGTACCCACATCCCGCCCCTGTACAAGTTTCACCAACATTTATACACACATCAAACATCAAGTTTTGCATCCCCTCGGTTTCGAGAGTTCTGGAACCTGTACATAAAATTGGAATAGAGATCAACATAAACATCATTTTCTCCATTTGTATTGCTCATGAAAACCGCACACTGCATGTTGTACCACCGTACAGCGAGACCTTTAGAGGTGGTGGTCCAGATTGCTGTACACACCGGTACCTCTATTACCCAATAGCACGTCCTCTTGCATTGAAGCATGTTTGTAATCGTCGTGGCATACTCTCCACAAGTTCATCAAGGCACTGTTAGTTCAGATTGTTCCACTCCTAAACGGTGCTTCGGCCTAGATCCATCAGAGTGGTTGGTGGTCACGTCGTCTATAAACAGCCCTTTTCAATCTATCCCAGGCATGTTCAATGGGGTCCATGTCTGGAGAACACGCTGGCCACTCTAGTCGAGCGATGTCGTTATCAAGAAGAAAGTCATTCAAAAGATGTGGACGATGGGGGCGCGAATTGTCGTCCATGAAGATGAATATCTCGCCAATATGCTGCCGATAGGGTGCACTATCGGTCGGAGGATGGCATTCACGTATCGTACAGACGTTACGGCGCCTTCCATGACCACCAGCAGAGTAGGTCGCTCCACATTATGCCACCCCAAATGTCAGAGAACCTCCACCTTGTTACACTCGCTGGGCAGTGTGTCTGAGGGGTTCGGCGTGACTGGGTTGCCTCCAAACACGTCTCCGACGATTGTCTGTTAGAAGGCATATGCGACACCCATCGACAGTTTGAGTCGTAACAAGACATCCTGTAGCAGGATGAAAAGCATTATTCAACACGGTGGGGTTGCTGTCAGGGTTCTTCCGAGCCATAATCCGTAGGTAGTGGTCATCCCCTGCAATAGTAGCCCTTGGGCGGCCTGAGCGAGTCATGTCATCGACAGTTCCTTTCTCTCTGTATCTCCTTCATATCCGAATAACATCGCTTTGATTCGCTCCAAAACGCCTGGACTCTTCCCTTGTTGAGAGCCCTTCCTGGCACAAAATAACAATGCGGACGCGATCGAACCGCGATATTGATCGTCTAGGCATTTTTGAACTGCAGACAACACGAGCCGTGTACCTCCTTTATGCATGCTTGTTTACAACTTTGGGCGGGTTTAGTGACGTCTGCGAACAAAGAGACTGTGTCTGTGATACAGTATCCAAAGTCAATGTCTATCTTCAGGAGTCTGGGAACGGAAATGAGGCAAAATTTTTTGATGTATATAGAACTATTAGCGCCTTTCCCTGAGGAGAACAGTTGAGGTACACAAATTCCGTCCTAGGGGTAAGCGTTTGACGACCAAATCCGGTAACAACCATGCCGACCCGAGGCAGCTACGGGATAAAACCAAAAGAAAAAGAAGTTTCATAAATGGATAATTATTAATTCACAAAACAAAATTTCTTCCAAGTATTTAAATTTGAATCCTTCTCTGAATCAATAGCAGGGTCATAATAAGACGACAGTAGAATTGTCAAGAATATTCGACCATCTGTTCCAAGTGCTAAATTTTTGCTGAAGGGGATAAAGTAGTCACTGTAACATGCAAGTGTCTCTGCTTACTGCATTTCTTGAAACAGGGAGATTATGACGGGCGAGTGAGGACTACCGATGGACATCGTAAACTGTCGGCTGAAGTCAGGTGGTTTATCTGTATGTCACATGCTATGGGCAACGCATTAACGCACAGTTGGGGTACCCCGTAGCAGCACTGCCCACATTTTACGCTAAGCGTAACACAGTTTAGACACCCTCTATTTTTGTGCCATTAACTTTTACTGTTTACCATTGCTCTAGAGTGCGTGTCGGCAATTTCTGCTCTGTTCGAGACTCAACTTTAAATACTAGTAATCGAGGCATTTTTACTTTTTAACGTGAGCAGTCGTAATCCATAATATTATAAAAATGGCTAGGTGTACAATTGTATGTATGTTTCATATCCCCTTCTAAACAACTGAAGCGATTCAACCTAATGTGGCAGACATATCGTTGTCTGGAAAGGATTGCTATAGTGGAAAAAACCATTTACCTATCTAAGGGATGTGGGCGGCGGTGAAACAGCTGTGTAGCCCACGACGCACAAAAATCCATACTTTACTAATGCAGTATTTGATAATGAGAGTACTTAGTGGCTTGTGACTTGCAACAAACATTGTATGTAATATAAAACCCTTACGAAACTTTTTTCTGGCTGACAACCCCCACAAAGTGATGAAAGGAAAGACGTTCATCGCTTACTAAATTTTCGCTGTTCATGCAGTAAAACTGCCGCATTTAGCATGGCATCTTAATTTGACCTCCGTGCTACCAATTGTATTCACGACTCGTTTTGGAGACAGTCTTCACATACACCACTGAATCTGATAGCAAAATTATATCAATGAGCGACACATAGCTCAGAAGATGTGACATCATAAGAATTGAAGTGCGTGAAAATAAAACCGTAGGGTGAAATTCGCTACGAACGCATGTCAAATATGTGTAACAACACGTCTTCAGTACGTTAAATATAGGTAAAATAGACGTGGCATGGGAAAACACGATTTCAACAAGTATGAGACACATATTAGTTACTTTAAAAATGGATTACGTGTAGTGTCGACCGCATTAAAACATTTATTCAAACGGTGACTGGCTTCGGTCAGCATGAGACCGTCATCAGATGCTATCAAGATAATAGGCGGTGGCGGTGATAGGTGCAGGATTCATGACTCCACGAACGTTGTGGGCTCATAATACCTGCTCCGACAGAGTAAGTGAACTGATCATTATTTCATTTTTCCATGAAGGCATTAAACGTAGTCTCTCACAGTGTGATACATTTATTAATTCTTGCCCCGATTGCTTTTTTTCTTTAAATCTTATGGGACTTAACTGCTAAGGTCATCACTCCCTAAGCTTACACACTACCTAACCTAAATTATCCTAAGGACAGACACACACACCCATGCCCGAGGGAGGACTCGAAGCTCCGCCGGGACCAGGCGCACAGTCCATGACTGCAGCGCCTAGACCGCACGGCAAATCCCGCGCGGCAATTGCTTTTAAGATGGTAAACAGTTTACTCACTTTTTTTCGGTCTGTACAGTTTTCTTTGACTGCCCCTAATTGTTGATGAACACAAAATAAGATCCTTAAATGATAAAATATCATGTTGGATTCTTCTGTGACTCACCGAAGGTATGTTCGACAAGAAATATTAAATTTTTGTGGGACACGTTGATCAACATATGATGAGTTTCGTGACCATTCAAGAAACATAATACAGAAGGTAATATTATTTTGTGGTCAAATCATCTAGAAGTGGAGAAAACATTATAATGGGAGACAATCTCCATCATTGGCCTACTACTGTTCTTGATTTACATTAATGACTAATCATTTTATTTGAATCTGTTGTCAGAATGTGTCCGGTTTTCAGATGATACAAGCGTTGTTGTGAAGCCGAGCAAGCAAGCATAAACAGTTAGAATAGTAGATGAAATTTACAGGCTGCATATTCACAAATGTTCCAGCCGTAAGCTTGAAAAAAAGAAAAAAAAAAGAGCGGAGCTCATACCGTTTTGACTGTCAAATGGATCTCAAGTCATGTTTACCTAGAATACCAACAATAAGTAATAAGAAGACTAGAAAATTCTAAGTTTTTAGTCGTGCGTTTTTTATGAAAGTATGTAGCAGACCTGCCATAACTTTTAGTCTCAAAATAATTACCAGTAACGGATACTGACATGTACAACACTAGAAAGAAAATTGGATTATTATCTTCAACGAATCTATATGCGGCATAGAAAACAGCGAAATATGCAACCTTAAATCTCTTTGACAGTATAACAATGTCTTCCTATGTCGTTGAGGAATTGTCGAATAAAAATAATTATCCATATATGCAGAAAAAATATGTATAGGCAACGCATATAAGTATTTTAGAACCCATGTTTAAAATTAGTGTACCATTATTTTCAGTTAACACGCCCTACAACATAACGTTTATCTTAAATATGATCTACGGAACAAGTAACTAAGTAAATAACAGCATTGATGTACGCTGCTACGGTATCGCTAGTCATGTTACACACGTACACAGAGCACTTTCGTCTCAACATGATTTTGGCCCTCAGGCAGCGGACAAGTTGAGGCAAAACCATGGGAAGTAGCGGTATACAGTTTTGTTCGAAATTTATGAAGGAGATACCTATTATTCACAAAAATCAAGCTACATAACCTATTGTAATGGCAACAAATCTAATTCAGCTACATCTAATATGAGAGAAAATAGTGAGGCTCCTGAGCGTTACAAGACCATGCAGTACATTACACAGGATGGCAGTTACTGAATCATATGAAATAAAATCGTCATAGCTTCTGAACTGTTTGCGTTAGGACGTTGAAACTGCACGGTTGGCCGCGAGGTATGATGGAAATTAGTACGTGCTGTACGGTTTGGTTTAGCGACGAAGCTCACTTTCATTTGAATGAGTTCGTCAATAACCAGAATTGAAGCATTTCAGGGACTGAGAATCTACACTTCCCGATCGACAAGTCTTGTGCAATGCCCAGTCACAGAATAACCGATGCGATATTCCTTGATGGCACGGTGGCTCCATAACGGTGCGTAAAAGTTTTGGAAGATGATTTCATCCTCATTATCAAAAGTGACTCTGAGACAAGATGTGGTTCATGCAAAGTGGAGCTCTATCGAAGCTAGAGAGTCTTTTATGTCCTGAAGAAGCACTTTGCGGACCGCATTCTGGTTATGAAGCCCCGGAGGCAACTGGCATGGGCTTCGATTGGCCGTTATATTCTCCGGATCTGAACACATGCGACTCGTTTTTGTGACGCTATATTAAAGACAAGGCGTACAGCAATAACCCCAAAACCATTGCTGAGCTGAAAATAGCCATTCAGGAGGCCACCGACAGCATCGATGTTCCGACACTTCAGCGGGTCATGCAGAATTTCGCTATTCGTCTGCGTCACACATCATCGCCAATGATGGCAGGCATATCGAACACATCATAAACTTGATCCGAATATATGCAGTGACATTTACATGTTAAAAAAGTATGTGCAAGCCGTTGTTTGTAATTTACGTTTGTTTTCATATAATTCAATAATTGACACCCTGTAAATGTCGTATTGAATGTTTGCTATAAGGTTAAAATATTCAATATTAAATTTGTTGTTGAATTCGAAACTGGGACTTTTCGTGAGCAGTTGCATTTATAAATTAGATACCCTCGTACAGTGTTGGACAGACTCAAACTGCCTGTCAGATGTGTTTACCTCAAATTATCTCCGAACGTGACTGCGGGTTTTATAACTGTTTCAGTCAATTCTAATAGCATGATTCCCTGTCCCGACATTAGCCATGTCTTTCAACCAGATTTTCTTCTGTTCTGTTCTTCGTAATGTAACGGAGAACTGAGATTTCTGTCGGAGAGACTGGAGGCAAAAAATGTGCTACAGGGCATTGCAGTCATTCTGGGATGCGTGTTTTGGTGATTTATTGTAAACGGGAAGCACACACGAAAAGTGGGAAATCGGGTTAGAATATCGTGACTGCTACAAATTCTCCATGGTCACCTCGTAATCACCATAACGCTTATTCAGCGTTCACGACCTGCTTTCTCCGGCTTAGGTAGTCTGCTATTTCCAGTATGGTTTTGCGTGGCTTAGGAATGAATATTAGCAAAACTCTACATGTCTTGTACCTGGAGCTTTTTCATCAAAGGAATTAGTGGCATTAAGCAGACATCAATCAGTTGTAAAGTTATGTAAAAAATGTTTCACTCCCTTTTGAGAACAAAACAGTTTCATACGTTACTAAAATGACCTACATACTTCTTTCCGCAGTAATATTAACTAACTTTGATAGTCACTATAGTTGGTGAGTGTGACACGCTCATAAGCTCCATATGTAACTCTGATTGAGATATTGCGCGGGTTTAACAGAGTATGTGCACTTGCTTAGTGACAGTGACCTAATTACATTATATGGCTAACAAATTGGTAACAGTCTGACGTCTGTCTGGGTGTCACAATTGTCCACTTAATATCACTTATTACAGATATATCATGAGAGGCTTTTTACACAGGTGGATTTAAATTCTGGTGCAGGCGTGGTAGAAAATATTGTTTGCTAGAGGGGAGGGCCTGATTGGTTATGAGAGTGCTGAAACACAAGTTGCAAAGTGCAGAGATGGGGAATCCTTTGCAATCCTCTGTTTATTTTTGCCTTAATATCCTTTTGTGTAGATTTTGTCTTAACAGGATACTCATGATTACATCCGCAGGTGGACGGATGAGAGGCGAAATATATCTGTGTATCAGTTGTAATTTAAACGCATCTTCTCATTATTCCTTCTGCTTATTTAAGAACAAATGCTGTAGAAGCGTTTAATATGCCATTTTTATGCCACATTCAACAATATGCAATATAATACAAAACATTTAAAACGCTTATCCAGACCATTAGATCCTAGAAGAATGTGTTTAATCGCCTGAAAACACGAATCGTGGAAGAACCACGCGTCAGGAGCATAAACGTTGTAACTCTTCTTAAAGCTATCTATTTACATTTCTAAACGGTGGTTTTCCCTTGCCCTGTGAACAGCGCAAAGAAAAGTATGCTGGACAACGTTATTGTGCTCACTAATGTACAATATTTTAGTGCATCAGTTTAGAGCGTGTATTTTTCGTAACTTTTGCATTTTTCAGTCTGTCACCTGCTAGACACAGACAATAAAAAAAGCATTCCATCTTCAGATCACGAGTGGCCTATCGGGACCATCCGACCGCCGTGTCACCCTCGTTGGATAGGAGGATAGGAGGGGCGTGGGGTCAGCACACCGCTCTCCCGGTCGTAATATGGTATTCTAGACCGAAGCCGCTACTATTCGGTCGAGTATCTCCTCAATTGGCATCACGAGGCTCAGTGCACCCAGAAAAATGGCAACAGCGCATGGCGGCCCGGATGGTAACCCATCCAAGTGCCGACCATTCCCAACAGCACTTAACTTCAATGATCTCATGGGAACTGGTGTATCCACTGCGGCAAGGCCGTTGCCCAGACAATAAATACCTGTATTAATTTAGGTTCCTGCATAGTACTCCTAGCTGCTTGCTAACTTCATTGGAGAAAACTTAGGTATGTAAAAAAGGCAGTTTGATATCGAGTTTACTCTTTTCTGTTAGCATATTCCGCTTCCGGACATATACGATTTGTCAGTCATGCTTACCAATTGTTACGAACTGATTGTTGCTATGAAATATGTTTTCATTGAGCATTAAAAATTAATACTAAAATAAATAGTTCAAATGGCTCTAAGCACTATGGGACTTAACATCTGAGGTCATCAGGCCCCTAGACTTAGAACTACTTAAAGCTAACTAACCTAAGGACATCACACACATCCATGCCCGAGGCAGGATTCGAACCTGCGATAGTAGCAGCAGCGTGGTTCCGGACTGAAGCGCCTAGAACCGCTCGGCCCCTAAAATAAGTTCCGGTGTGTGCATACATGACTGCATATAACACTTCAAGCATTAAAAACTAGTACTAATGTAAGTTTTAAATGGAGCGAGGTGGTGCAGTGATTAGCACACTGGATTCGCGTTCGAGACGACGACGGTTCAAACCAGCGTCCGGCCATCCTGATTTCTGTTTTTCGTGACACATTCCATTACTACTTAGCAGGAGCTCATACTAAAATTAAAATTGATCAACAAGCTGTGTGCTACCAACTGAGTTGTGAGTTATTGCATGATAGCCATTCCAAAGTATTATTTTGAAATTTTACTAGTGCTTGTAGGAGAATCAGTTTATAAGATATGGGGATAAAGCAAATACCCATCTCAGAGCTCCGTCTGGAGGCTGATGTGGTGGAGAGGTTATTTAGAGTGTTTAATTGGTTTATGTGAACTGACTGTCCGAATAAAAAAAAATTTATAGATTAATTACTTAAAAGCATCTGAATAAATATTTACCATTGTAACACCTACTTGAAATTTTCATAGGCATCTTCAGGGAGCCAGAAGTTGGAGAAAACGTAGTTTGGTTAAATTATTTGTGTACTGACAATAAATTAAGGACAAGTGTTCAGTCATTACACATAAAGACGTAATTGGGCAGCTTATGGACTACAACTCATTATTGACAGCAACCTAGTAACTATGGAAATGTGGGCTTGTTTTCCAGAAACTACAGCATAAGAAGGCTGAACTGGATACTGATCTCTTTCTTCTGACATCCAAACTCAAACATCCACATGCAGAAAACACATAGAAACAACACGTTTGTGAAATTCAAACAAGCGTAGCTTATATGTGTAGGCCTTCAAAAACATTATCTTATATGTGCGTGTATGCACATGAGGACACATACCACGAATAGGACTACGGCAAAGTTTACAATGATGTAAGGATAGGTCGTATAAGAATAACAAATCAGAAAATAAGAAATGCGCAAAAGTAACCTCTCAAGACGGCACAAAGATGCTACAATGTGTGCATCTACATCTAGACTCTGCAAACTACTGTGAAGTGTATCGCAGAAGCTACGTACCATTGTACCATTTATTAGGGTTTCTTCCCATTCCATTTACGTATGGAACGCGAGAAGAATGAAAGAATAAATGTCTATGTGCATGCTCTAATTAAAGCTATGTTTTCCTCACAAACCCTACAGGAGCGGCATGTAAGGGATTGTAACGTATTTCTAGAGTTCTCATTTAAAGTAGGTTCTTGAAACTTTGAAGTAGAACTGCTCCATATAGTTCACGCTTATCTTCAAAAGTCTGCCAGTTTAATTCTTTCAGCATCTCTGTGACACTCTGGCACGGACCACACCTGTGATCGTACGTGCTACATTTCTCTGTATACATTTAGTATCCGCTGTTAGTTGTATTTAGCACAGGTGCCACACACTTGAGCAGCTTACTAGGATGGGTCGCGTGAGTGTCTCTTAAGCAATCTCCAACGTAGTATGGTTGCATGTCTCTAGTATTCTACCAACGTCCGAAGTCTATTACCTGTTTCACCTACGACTGGGCCTATGCGATCATTCCACTTCGTATCCTTACGACCTGATAAATTCAGGTATTTGCAAAAATTGATGAATTCTAAATGTCATTGATATTGTAATCAGAGGATACTACTATTTTTCGATTTATGAAGTGCATAGTTTTACATTTCTGAACATGTAGGGTAAGTTGCCAATTTTTATTGACATGTTTGGCCATTAAAAAGTTCATTTATTTGCATTACAAATGGACCTGAAGTTCCACAGTTACTTTTTGTACTTTGTGTGCCTTTTTAAAGTTTAATAATTACTGTTTCCTTTCATCGTCTACAGATCCAGAAAACTTAAGTTGCCTTGGTAAGGTTAGTTTCTTGACTTGGAACTTTATATTATTCATACTATATAAAATTTCTTTGTGAATGTTAATCTTTCCAATTCGTACTTGTTGCTGTCCTTTCATTTTTTGCCATTTGGTTTGAGGATAGTCTCGAAAGTGCTGCTTGTTTCGTCTTCAATCCCAAGTCTTAGTGTACCGCATGCTGCTTTGTTTATCGGAACGATTCATTTATTTTACCTCTGTGGTTACTCTGTCATCTAAGGTTTCTATGTAAACTGCGTGGGTTTTCAATCCTATAACACAAGTGAAGGAGTATGACCACTTTCTCTACAAACCTTTGGTAGTATTTAATAAAACAATCGCCAAGTCTGCTTGCTGCGCTTCAATAAGTCGACTCCAATATCTTTTGTTTTATTAGTTCTTTTCCATTAGGCTCTGACAGCAGCACTCTCAGGTCATAATCCTCTCCCGCTATGTATTCTGTCTGTGTGTGGTGACAACATCTACCATACACATCCAGAGTTTTAATCTGTTCCATCACCATCAGTTAGTAGTGTACAAATACTTCGCACTGCATCATCACTAAAGAATCTTCCACCAGGAATGCGTCTAATGTTCTTCCATTACCTAATTTTAAAGGAAGGCAAACATAATGTCTTATATTTCATGATCTGGTGCCACTCGTTCTCAATATATTACATTTACCTATCAGCAGAATGGGTATGTCATTTATCTCAGGAATTCAACCACACAGTTCAGCTGACATTACACTTGCTGCAACCACCATGTCGACGACAATTGTAACCACAGTATCCCTTACATAGGGCCTGAATGCTGACTGCCACAATAGACAGGCTCAGTTACTTGTATTTCGTCCCTGTCCCATTCTTTATCTGCACAATCGGGGCTCAGTATGGTTTGGTGTAGTTTTCCTGCTGTCATGTTGATGGTCATTTTACGACATTTGCCCCCATCCCATTAATTCCATTCAAGTTTTGAATCACATTGTAATCCCTAGATCCCTAGATGTGTGTTGGTATTGTCCATTGCTAGTGTACCCAATATATATTATGTACCCTGGATCTAATTTGTTATCAAGTCTTCTTTGCTTCCTCTTGAAAAACAGATTGTTATTACTGTCCCTATTATCAATATTAACAATATTATTGTTGCTCGTGTTCCCTGACTGATCCTATCGGTCAATGTAACCAGCTTGACCTTGTCACGTACAAGGAAGATCAACAGCAGAATAGTATAAAAAACTATTATCAACAAATTTCTATTAAATCCGCAGAAATATATCCATGTAGTGCCTGAGAACTACCGATATCGAAGGGAGGACAAGGCCCACTTGTTACAAAACCTAGTGTTCGCGCGTTTCATGGATGCTCGATACAATTTACAGGATGTGCATCATAGAGACCAATAACGTTATACATATCAAATTGTGCGTGACATAGATTGCGATGATTTAAAGAGAAGCAGTGGGTGGTAGCATGCCTTTTAAACTGTGCTACAAAACTGGAAGACAAAAAGATAACGAAATCTGAAAGAAAGTGAGAACTAAACGATGCACAGAAAACTGTAAAATCGGCTCCGAAAATTTGTAGATGAGATAAGCAACCTCAACTCATCGCTCAGTAGGGAACTTGTTTCCAACTCCAACTAACAGGGGTTTGAAGAGGAAATGCATATAAAAGAACCGTGGAAATACTAAAAGAGTTGTATCAACCAGGATCAGTGCCTTAAGCATTCGTACACAATTACACTCACTGTTAATCTGAACGGTAAATTGGCTGGAAAGTTATTTATTGCGCTGCAAAAAGTTGGAGATGCTCTGACCCACACGATTCTTTCACGTGTGCGCGGTCTCACAAGAGCGGTAGGCAATATATACGTCACAGAATGCAAGTGTGGGGAAATTGGCGTCAGAGAAGCACACCTATGGTTGGAGCACTGCTTTTTGCCAATATCTGGTCAAAATAACTTGCTCTCGCTTGATTCCTGGTCTGCGTATAAAAATCATACTTGGTTATTGCAAACTATCCATCCTGAGAAATGTGTGACATTGCAGTCCGTACCATCTGCAACCACGGGACACATTCTGCCTCTGGGTATTTCTTTTTCCTATGCTTATAAAACATATTATTGTAATATCTGCAGCTATGGTGCAGGATAGCCAATTTCACGATAAACTCCACGAAAGACTGTTTCGCATTCGACTGCATGCCATTACGTTCCATCATTTCTCATCACCCTGTTACACCAATATGATTCTATATGTATTTCTTAAGAGTGGATAACCTGCTGAATGCCCTGCGAAGTTTGTAGCACCCAAGGAGTTCGCCTTCGATCTCGATGGTGCGAACCTTTGTGAACACTGTGGCGAGCCAGTTTTCATTCGGTGTTCATGGTGCAAGTTATTGTTTTGTACTGAAGATTTCATGAATATCGATGATGTCTATTTTGTGACGTGTAATCCATACGTCCCACAGAAGACTGATCTCTGCACCTCCCAGACGCTCATTATCTGTCGCCCTCCTGATGCGTACGACGAGTCATTATCAGCTGTCGTAGGTGTTAACACAACACATTCATATCAGCCTTACTGAAGACTTAACTTGCTATCTCTTACTCGAGGGGACCCACGTTAGTATAAGAAAAAGATAAATGCTGTATTGAAGTTGATGTTTCCGCAATGAGAATCTTGTTGGGTCTGCACACTAGAAATGAAGTTCCTCTCACTTAGAATTTTTTTCCCTCTAAGTATCATTTGTATCAGTACATGAAACAAAAACTGGCCCTTACATTTAATTCATGACAATTCAGTCTCTCTCCCTTTTTCCCGTGTCCGTTCACAGAAAAGGTTTGGTTTTATGAAAGAGCAGTTACAAGTTATTGCGAAAGTTAATCTCTGAAGGTAGTATGGACTACATAGCACATTATAGAATCTACCACAACATTTTTCAATCAGATATCGTTGATCATCAGCCAAGGTTGGTTATTAGTTGATAGGTTGGTTGGTTGGGGGAGGGGACCAAACAGCGAGGTTCAAATGGCTCTGAGCACTATGGGACTTAACTTCTGTGGTCATCAGTCCCCAAACAGCGAGGTCATCCGTACAGTCGGATGAGGGAAGGATGGGGAAACAAATCGGCCGTGCCCTGTGAAAGGAACCATCCCGACATTTGCCTGAAGTAGCACACAGCTTGTTGATCAATTTTAATTTTAGTATGAGCTCCTGCTAAGTAGTAATGGAATGTATGGAGTGCCCATACTACGGCCAGAGTTTCATATATTATAGTTATATAAGATCATTTTGGATTTTCAGACTATGTTCCTAACTTAGAACAGACAAGTCCCAGTTGTAACTGATGGAGAATATGGTTCAGATGGCTCTGAGCATTATGGGACTTAACATCAGAGGTCATCAGTCCCCTAGAACTTAGAGCTACTTAAACCTAACTAATCTGAGGACATTACACACATCCATGCCCGAGGCAGGATTCGAACCTGCGACTATAGCGGTCGTGCGGTTCCAGACTAAAGCGCCTAGAACCGCTCGGCCACACCGGCGGCTAATTGATGGAGATTCTCTCACTAAACAGAATTCCTGACACATATCTGAGTAAGAGGCGACTTGGAACTAACTAATGCCTCTTTGATTTTCTAAAAAATTACGTGACATCCTACTGACCAGAACCATGTGACCTGTTTCCAGAGTAGATGTTGTACAGTTTAAAAATTTCACAATAGGTCTGGCACGAAACGGCGATCACGTGATGTTAACCCTAGGAATGCTTTCGATTGTTGGTTTGTCTTAGACGCTAGAAATGTTCTTATTCCCCTGATTTCACTTTCATCTGACATTATTCCTCGAGGCATCCCAACATGTCTCAACATTCCCTTGTTTGTCTAGCCAGTAATGAACACTTAAATATGCACTGAACAATTCTGCTTCGATCCAGATCAGAATAGATCACTCCGGATTGGATTTGAGTCGGAGCTCACACGTGTACCTGCACTAATTACAACATTTCATCGACCCAGTGACCTAACGTCTCCCCACCAATCAAGACCTAAACATTCTTTTACGCGTGAATACCGGTTATTACAGTGGAGGCGCCATTTTTGATTACTTACAAACATGGCTGGAGGCGCATCGGATTGAGGTAGCTGCTGCTAGGTGGGAGCGGCTGCCAACGGACGTAGAGATCTACCTCTACAGTGTGAAATCATTTGCTCCGCTGCCGTGTGGTGGAGATTACATTAACCTGCGCTGTCATAGGAACGAGGAATCGTCGCGTCGCGAATGAAAGTTATCTGCGCGACACGATATTGACGCGAAAGACCGGCCACTCGTGAAATACTACAGTTTGGTCAGAATATGTCTAAAACATTGTGGGGATGTATTGAGGCGTAAATGTTAACAAAAATTTTCGATACGTTGTGCCTTTTCCGGGTTGTTTAGCACTGAAATTAGCAAGCCATATGGTGCGTCGAGCGCTTACATCCAAGCGGCCTGCCAGGGGCGGTGTTGCCTAGCAAGCACTTTGTTTCGTTAACCGAAACAGGAATTGGCGCGCGACGACCTGAGTGCCTCACTTCATGCTAAATACCTCGGAAAGGGCGCAACGTACCCAATTTCTTTTCTTAACATTTATATCTCAGTACGACCTGCCGCGTAACATCCCTACAAACGTTTTAGACATTTTCTGACCGCCCTTTACAATCGAGCGAACTCTATGGATGGGCATGCCTGTCGCGAAGCGGATGAATGTAATCTCCAATTGTGTACTTTGTATTTCAGGACGAAACATACATTTAAAATTTGCATCCATCAAGTCAGATGAAAGCGGCTAGCTATTGTCCTAAGAACAAGTTAAATTACGAGTAAATACCAACAGAATAGCGCAGCCTGCCTTTAAATACAGGGTGCCCCAGGAGAAATTGTCAATATTTATGGACATCCCTAAACTCTCATTTGAAGCACAAAACTTCTTAAGGACATATGCCCTGTCACGAATGGTTTCCGACATAAAACACATTTAAAGTGCGTTTGTTTTGGGGCTAGTGGCGTGCTTGTATGTGTTACACCATACCAACTTCTTCGACGTTTCATAATAACACAACCTACTTTGTTGCTTTCATCCACTTGGCTTGGGATATCTTTCTGCCACTCATCTAGCCCACTGAATTCGCAACTGTCCATGGTGTGTTGTGAGTGAAGTAATGTGAGGGACTGACAGTCATTCAGAGAGAAGCATAACACTAATAGAAAAAACACAGATATGCTGCATGTTTACGGCTTCTGCGATGGGTAATGCTCCCACCGATGTAAAAAAATAGTCAGTGCTTTCCGACTCGTCGAATTCCTGAGAGTGTTTACCAGATTTTTCAGCACATGGAGGGAAGCAAGTATTCTCCTAAGTTCCCATTTTTATTCTGATCGTGTTGTGTAGCAAACTGCGCGGGAACACACTACTGAAATGAAGCAGCGTAGTCCTACTACCAGGACACAGCGACTTTCTGCAAGCATCAGTGTCCCATGAATACATGTAAGGCTAACGTTACATGCGCAAAATGTGTGCCCATTTCACATGCAATGTGTCCACAATCTTCATATTGTCAACAACACCACACGACTTGAATTTTCTCATTCGTTAAGTGACAATCGTTATTTACCTCCATTAATACTATTCACTGATGAAGTCACGTTTACGCGGAATGGAAACAGCAACATTCTTGATGATCATGGATGGTCTCAGTAAAATCCACACATTACATTGAGAACTAATTTCCAGCTTCGCTTTTCGACCAATGTTTGGTGAGACATGATCGGTAAAATGTTGATAGGACCAGTCGTCTTAGGAGATCGAAGATTATCCAGAATTCTTTAAGTTCATGGAAAATTTGTTTACTGAACTCTTTGAGCATGCCTCTCTCGCCACGCAGACTACAATGAACTTTCCGCATGACAGGACCCCCTCCACATTTTACCAGAAGTATGAGGGAACATCTGATCGCAGTTACCCTAATCGAGGGATAGTCTTTGTGCTACAGTTAACTGGCTGCCAAGATCGGCAGTCCTTATAGTCGCAAATTTTTGCCGATGCAGTTGTATGAAGTCTGAGGTGCGTAGACGAAAGGTGAAAAGGCGAAATGAATTGCTTGGTCGCATCAGGGAACATGCGGTGGCACTCAGACAAGCAACACAACATGTTTTCCGAAGAAAGCACAGACGCACTAAAGTTGAAGTTGCCATCTTTGAACTTCTGTTATGAACAGCATAACAACTGTAATGTGACGTGTATGATATTGCTTAGACGTGAGTGTGTTTAAAACACTTATTTTTCAATGAAACTTAAAAAAAGGCGTTCTGTAATGTTTACTAACTGTTGTACAAGTGCTCATGTGTAAAACTGACAATAGGAACACGGTACATGTCTTTCTGAACTTTTTGCTTCAAATGAGCGTTCCAGTCGTACTCCTGAATATTGACCATTCCCCCTTGAACATCCTGTATGTTGCTAGTGGTCTCCGCAGGCCAACACTCTTCCTGCAGCCTCGTGTGGGAGTTTTCCAAATGTATCTACAACCCCATAATCATTAGTTAAACCCCGCTAGCTGCGCCTCTTTTCTCATATCCATAGTCACAGTGCTCCTGTGACTTTCTCTAACAATTTTCACCTGTAAAAAAAAAAGTATCCAAGCATATGTGTGCTTTATAAACAAACGGTTAAAGTAGGAAACTACAAAATGTATGTAAATGATAAAATATAAATAAATACGTAATAAGCTTACTATACTGACGGGGGTATCGACTTCTAATGCATGGTGCAATAGGAACCGATCAATAGGGTAATTGCGGTGTGTGAGCGCACTACTGTACCCGCTGTACGCTTATAACTGCTGCCCTGTTTACGTAGCACACTAACGTAATTGAAGTGTCGACTTATTCTATGGAGTAAGATCGTTCATTGTTAAAAGTACTATCGCGCTCGAACACATAAATTTGAGGTTATGGTGTAATGCAGGTCACTGATTTCGACAGCATGTTATCAACCAAAATCCGGTTGAAGTTGCTGAAAATTTATAAAAAATATGGAACTTCTTTATCAACAATTAATAAATAGCAAACGCGATCGTACTTCTCTTAAGGATGGACAATGTAATAGTCTCAAGCCAGCAGCGTTACAATACCGATACATGGTTACAAGTGTTTGAAATAGCTGACACCATAGGCATAGAACAGGAAACTATGGTACTTTCAACATTTGGCAGGCTGATGCCACAACGAAGTGTTCGAAAATTCTATCATATTTGCTCTCGTTTTTCACGGTGTTCACGCCAGAAGCAAAACAACAATCAGATCGAAGGACAGAGGATGGTGGCACCGGCCGACCTGTACCAGTGTGTATTTTCTGGGATGCAAATATTCTTTTCTTTGTCTGATTTGAATGTACAACAGCAATATATGGCGGAGAGTAATCTTATCTACATCTACATGACTACTCTGCAATTCACATTTAAGTGCTTGGTAGAGGGTTCATCGAATCACAATCTACCATTCCACACCCGAACAGCGCGCGGGAAAAACGAACACCTAAAGCATTCTGTTCGAGCTCTGATTTCTCTTATTTTATTTTGATGATCATTCCTACTTACGTAGGTTGGGCTCAACAAAATATTTTCGCTTTCGGAAGAGAAAGTTGGTGACTGAAATTTCGTAAATAGATCTCGCCGCGACGAAAAACCTCTTTGCTTTAATCAGTTCCATCCCAACTCGCGTATCATATCTGTCACACTCTCTCCCCTATTACGTGATAATACAAAACGAGCTGCCTATTTTTAACCCTTTCGATGTGCTCCGTCAATCCCATCTGGTAAGGATCCCACACCGCGTAGCAATATTCTAACAGAGGACGACCGAGTGTAGTGTAGGCTGTCTCCTTAGTGGACTTGTAGCATCTTCTAAGTGTCCTGCCAATGAAACGTTACCTTTGGCTCGCCTTCCCCATAATATTATCTATGTGGTCTTTCCAACTGAAGTTGTTCGTAATTTTAACACCCAGGTACTTAGTTGAATTGACAGCCTTGAGAATTGTACTATTTATCGAGTAATCGAATTCCAACGGATTTCTTTTGGAACTCATGTGGATCACCTCACACTGTTCGTTGTTTAGCGTCAGCTGCCACCTGCCACACCATACAGCAATCTTTTCTAAATCGCTTTGCAACTGATACTGGTCTTCGGATGACCTTACTAGACGGTAAATTACAGCATCATCTGCGAACAACCTAAGAGAACTGCTCAGATTGTCACCCAGGTCATTTATATAGATCAGGAACAGCAGAGGTCCCAGGACGCTTCCCTGGGGAACACCTGATATAACTTCAGTTTTACTCGATGATTTGCCGTCTATTACTACGAACTGCGACCTTCCTGACAGGAAATCACGAATCCAGTCGCACAACTGAGATGATACCCCATAGGCCCGCAGCTTGATTAGAAGTCGCTTGTGACGAATGGTGTCAAAAGCTTTCCGGAAATCTAGAGATACGGAATCAACTAGAGATCCCCTGTCGGTAGCGGCCATTATTTCGTGCGAATAAAGAGCTAGCTGCGTTTTCTGAAACCATGCTGATTACGTATCAATAGATCGTTCCCTTCGAGGTGATTCATAATTTTTGAATACAGTATATGCTCCAAAACCCTACTGCGGACCGACATCAATGATATAGGTCTGTAGTTCGATGGATTACTCCTACTACCCTTCTTAAACACTGGTGCGACCTGCGCAATTTTCCAATCTGTAGGTACAGATCTATCGGTGAGCGAGCTGTTGTATATGATTGCTAAGTAGGGAGCTATTGTATCAGCGTAATCTGAAAGGAACCTAATCGGTATACAATCTCGACCTGAAGACTTGCCCGTATCAAGCGATTTGAGTTGCTTCGCAACCCCTAAGGTATCTACTTCTAAGAAACTCATGGTAACAGCTGTTCGTGTTTCAAATTCTGGAATATTCCATTCGTCTTCCCTGGTGACGAAATTTCGGAAAACTGCGTTCAATAACTCTGCTTTAGAGGCACAGTCGTCGGTAACAGTACCATCGGCACTGCACAGCGAAGGTATTGACATCGTCTTGCCGGTTGTGTACTTTACATACGACCAGAATTTCTTCGGATTTTCTACCAAATTTCGAGACAATGTTTCGTTGTGGAACCTATTAAAGGCATCTCGCATTGAAGTCCGTGCCAAATTTCGCGCGTCTGTAAATTTTAGCCAATCTACGTGATTTCGCGTTCTTCTGAACTTCGCATTCTTTTTCCGTAGCCTCTGCAACAGCGTTTTGATCTGTTTTGTGTACCATGGGGGATTAGTTCCATCTCTTACAAATTTATGAGGTATGAATCTCTCAATTGCTGTTGCTACTATATCTTTGAATTTGAGCCACATCTCGTCTACATTTGCATAGTCAGTTCGGAAGGAATGGAGGAAGGCTTCTAGTGACACTTTATCCGCTTTTTTAAATAAAATTATTTTGTGTTTGTTTCTGGTGGATTTGGAAGAAACGGTATTGAGCCTAGCTACAACGACCTTGTGATCACTAATCCCTGTATAAGTCATGATTCTCTCTATTAGCTCTGGATTGTTTGTGGCTAAGAGGTCAAGTGTGTTTTCGCAACCATTTACAATTCGGGTGGGTTCGTGGACTAACTGCTCGAAATAATTTTCGGAGAAAACATTTAGGAAAATCTCGGAAGATATTTTCTGCCTACCACCGGTTTTGAACAAGTATTTTTGCCAACATATCGAGGGAAGGTTTAAGTCCCCACCAACTATAACCGTATGAGTGGGGTATTTATTTGTTACGAGACTCAATTTTTTTCTGAACTGTTCACCAACTATATCATCGGAGTCTGGGGGTCGGTAGAAGGTGCCAATTATTTACTTAGTTCGGCTGTTAAGTATAATCTCCACCCATACCAATTCGCACGGAGTATCTACTTCGACTTCACTACAAGATAAACCACTACTGACAGACACAAACACTCCACCACCAATTCTGCCTAATCAATCATTACTGAACACTGTCTGAGACTTCGTAAAAATTTCTGCATAAATTACTTCAGGCTTTAGCCAGCTTTCTGTACCTATAACGATTTCAGCTTCTGTGCTTTCTATTAGCGCTTGAAGCTCAGGCACTTTCCTAGCACAACTACAACAATTTACAACTACAATTCCGACTGTTCCTTGATCCAAGCACGTCCTGTATTTGCCTTGCACCCTTTGAGATTGCAGGCCACCCCGTACTTTCCCGAGGCCTTCTAACCCAACATCCGCCCAGTCCACGCCACACAGCCTCCGCTACCAGTGTAGCCGCCAGCTGACTGCAGTGAACTCCTGACCTATTCAGCGAAACCCGAAACCCCACCACCCTATGGCCCAAGTCAAGGAATCTGCAGCCAACACGGTCGCAATACCGTCTGAGCCTCTGATTCAGACCCTCCACCCGGCTCTGCACCAAAGTTCCGCAGTCGGTTCTGTCAACGACGCTGCAGATGGTGAGCTCTGCCTTCATCTCGTAAGCAAGACCGGCAGCCTTCACCAAATCAGATAGCCGCTGGAATCCAGAGAGAATTTCCTCTGATCCAAAGCGACACACGTCATTAGTGCCAACATTACCACCACGTGCAATTGGCTGCACCCTGTGCTCTCCATGGTATCCAGAAGGACCCTTTCCACATCAGTTATGACTCCACCTGGAATGCACACGGAAAGCACACTGGATTTCTTCCCCTCCTTAGTCGCCATATCCCTAAGGGGCCCCATTACGCGCCTAACATTGGAGCTCCCAACTACCAATAAGCCCACCCTCTGCGATTGCCCGGACCTTGAAGGCTGAGAATCATCCTCTGAAATAGGGCAGGTAGCTGCATCTGGCTCAGCCAGAGACAGTGCCTGAAACCTGTTTGGCAGACGCACCGGGGAGGCTTTCTGATGAGCCTCCGGGGACGTCTTTCGCTGCCTGCCACGCCTTGGAACGACCTCCCAATCAACCACAGCCGAGGGCTCAGCCCCACTGCGGGCAGAAACCGGGGCAACCACAGCGGCAGACCGATCTGGGGACAGACGGGACGAGATTGACATCCCCATTATACCCAAGTCCGGCTCCCCACAGTGGTGCCCATTGGTAACAGCCTCAAGCTGAGCGACCGAAGTCAGCACCACTTGCAGCTGTGAGCGAAGGGATGCCAATTCAGCCCTCATCCGAACACAGCAATCACAGTCCCTGTCCATTCTAATCGATGTTGAACAACAGTTACTGAAACATGAGTCCGTGCCTAGATAACGCAAGGGAAACACGCAAAGAATGTATGAACTAACCTGTACAAATGCCTAACTACTGCGCTACAATCTGCCTGAATTTACAATTACAGTAACTAAAACTCGAAATTACACCTCCTATACGAAACTCACACGCAATTTAAGTAAGAATCTACGAAGTAAACCCTAAAGCGCAATGTTAAACTCTCAAATACTATAATACGTCCGAAATTTATGAATTAAACAATGCAAGTACCCAAAAACACGCAAAGAAATTTAGAATTAAACTATGTAAGAAATAAGTAAGCTGGGGGTATACGACTTGCTGCTGGCAGCTGCTTGTCCAACGGCGGCAGGGAGCACTTGAATGGGACACCATTCAGGAGCCCTGTTCTGTATCGTTCATACAAATCGGTGCGTGAGGCTAGCCTCGGTAGTGATGTCATTTTCGGTTCATTAGCCAAAGTTACTAGTCTGTTAGCCACTTAGACCTGTTACCGATCGTTCTGCCTGACGATTTTCCGGCAACTGTACTGCACTGTGTTACGGTATGGCCACTCATTCGTTTCGGTATGATTTGTTATTTCGGAAATATTGAGTGGTTTTAGTTTCGGATTTAGTAATTATGTTTTACTGAATAATCACCGGGACGCATCTGAGCGGAAAATGAGTTCATAATACACCGGTTTCCTTTGGTTGAAGTATGGTTCGTATAGTTGTTACTGTGAATGATTATAACATCAAAAAAACATTTTCGGTCAATAGTCTGACAAAATATCTGTTTAAAAATCATTAAATTTCAACACGTCAGCTCTACTTACATGAGTGTTATCTGAAATTACTAGAAACTTTGTGTACTTTTTCCCTCAAATGGTTTAATTATTAACTACCTAACTTGTTTGCAACTTTTAAGTAACAACGGAGAGGAATTATGTGAAGCCTGACAGTGGAAACCCTCCAATATTTCATGCCTTTACGGTTTAAACCTGCACTGTTCGGCACGAAGTCAACTTGCGTCCATCTCCATGAAAACCAGCAGGAATAGAACTCCCACTCTATAGCAGTTGTCATGAACATGCGGAGCCGGCATGGTAGCTCAGCATGTTTTGTCAGAGGGCTGTTTGCTTTCCATAACAACAAAGTGAGTAAAGGCATCAACGACCAACTTCAAGGGATGCTATATGACGTCCGCTCAGACCAGACGCAACTAACAGTACTGAACAAACTGAAAAGAGTGAAATACAGTTGTAACCTCCCCGCAAAAATTAGGAAGGACAATATTTAAATGTGAATAGTCATTGAGCTAAGTGTAAGCTCCCCAGAGAAATTTTGAAACACAATAATTGATTGTTAACCAGAATAGAACCTGATGTGACCTTCCAGCAAATAAATTTAATGACAATGATAATTAAATAAAACTTTGCAATCTGACCCAAATATAAGCTGCCCACAAAAATGTAAGTCAATTTAATTAAAAAAAATGAAATCTCAGTGACAATGAAAACACAAATAGGCCGAAATGTCGATCTTAGGCCCTGTTCACTAATTAAACTGTAATTCTTACCTTAGTAAAACTGCATCTGCTCTTATTTTTCGCCATAGCTTGGAGGAAATTCATTGCAAAAATTTTGAATTTAAGGGAAACTTTTCTTTAAGGAATAGCAAGGGAAATATTTCTTTCATTAAAGGATTCTTTGTTAAAAAATTGCTTTGCAAACAAATTATTATTGGGGCGATTCTTGGACACATTAGTTACAGTTAATTTACATCATTAGCTGAGCGCAATGCTGCTTCATTACCTTATTTAAAAATAATATACCTCGTCCTGAATCTTGACCAGAATGCCATTTCGACGCCCGCCGACTGCTCACACACAACTGCTAACCCGCAACTAGACCGCGACTGAACTCTCTCGTAACTCGACTGCAACTACGTCATCTCGCACGCGGTACTGCTCCCCAACTGCCAACTCGCAACTCAAGTGAACTCTCTCGTAACTCGACTGCAACTGAACTCTCGCACGGTCAAGCGCAGACTAGGAACGACAAATAGCTCTCTGGTCAGAGACTCTGCAATGCCTCGCCATCGCCGCCACACAACATGCGTGTTTCACAGTGTTGAAGGCAATGGACGGTTGTGCAAGAGTTCCTAGGTTCGCAGCGACTGGGTGCAATTTTTTTTTTCTTTTCATATTTGCAGCACAAAAAAATAGCTCTGAGCACTATGGGACTTAACATCTTAGGTCATCAGTCCCCTAGAACTTAGAACTACTTAAACCTAACTAACCTAAGGACATCACACACATCCATGCCCGAGGCAGGATTCGAACCTGCGACCGTAGCGGTCGCGCGGTTCCAGACTGAAGCGCCTAGAACCGCTCGGCCACTACGGCCGGCTATTTGCAGCACATTCTGGGAATTTGTTATTCGTGAAAGTTTTATATTTTTCTGCAATCGTAGCACATTCTGATGCTTTGTTATTCGTGAAAGTTTTATATTTTTCTGCAGTATTCGTTGTTATTTACGTGTAAGAGAACGCTTTCTCAGTAATGAGCGTCTTCGACTTTTTTACCCGTATTTTTCAACAATGAAGATGAAAGTGCTACAGATGAAATTGCTACAGATGAAATTGCTGTGCGTGGAACAGCTGACAGTGACATTTATATTTATCCTTATCTAAAATAATTCATCATTTTTTACCGAATACAGTGGAAACTCGAATAACCGTCATCTTCGGGACCGTGGTCGGACGGTTGAGCGAATAGACGGATAACAGAAACACTGTATTCCTCAAAAACATAACCTCAATCAATTATTTTATGTATAGACACATATCACTCTCACAGTAATATAATAATATTTCGGAGCGAAAACAAATTAAACACGATTGCAATAGCGAATAAAACTATTACATGATAAATCATCCGTACAGTAGCTACAAAAGTTGCAAAATACGTAATGTACAGTACTGCACTGTACTACAAACTTACAGGTGAAATAGTTTATCTAGCTTGGAAATAGTCAGTCAATTTCTTCTGCTTTCACCGCGGCAACATTTCGTATTTTTCGGAGCAGTATTGCCCGCGTTGCATTAGCCTCTTCTTGACTTTCAAACCATTCTATACACTTGTACAGCGTTGTTTCGACCTCTGAATGGCTAATAGTTTGTTTTTCTTCATGGTTTGAACACTCGTCTCATCAGCCGCCTTCTTCGTCTTCCTTGGTGGCACTTACGCTGGCAACAATTTCGTCATCACTAAAAATTTGAAAACCCCCGTCCACTTTGTCACACTCTAAGCACTCTGATACTTCTTCTGACGTCAAATTTGTGCTGATTTTTAAATTATTGCACAAATTGACCATCTCGTCAACTGTCACACTCTCAGGTTCCTCCGATTCTTCACCTCTAGTTGAGGCCAGAGTTTATTCCAGCCGTTCTTGAGATTTTACACTGACAATTCACTCCATGCACTGGCAACATTGAAAATGGCATCTTTAATATTGTAAGCCTCCAAAACTGTTTTACAGATGTTGATTCATCAGATGAGAGCAAACTTTCGAAAAATATTTTTCTATAACGACATTTCATGTTTTCGATGATTCCCTGATCCATGGGCTGTATAAGTTAAGTTGTGTTTGCTGGAAGGAAGAGACATGTTATGTTACCGTCATCACTTTTCATTTCACAAGTAGGGTGCGTTGGGGCATTGTCTAATAGAAATAACGCTTTCTGTGGTAACTTTTTTTTTTCAGCCAAATGTGCTCTAACTTGAGGTACAAATTGTGTGTGAAACCAGCCAGAAAAAATTGATTGATTCATCCACGCACTCTTCTGGGCGTAGTATTGTGCAGGGAGAGCATTCAAATTCAAATTCTTGAATGCACGAGGTTTTCTTGATTTCCCAATCACAAGTAGCCTATGATTGCCGGTCGCATTTGTGCAAACCATAGTAGTGATGCGATCTTTTTGTACTTTGAAACCTGGAGCAGCTTTTTCAGAGAGTGATGCTAATGTCTTTTGTGGTAAAGCCTTCCAATGAAGCCCAGTTTCATCACAATTGTAAACTTGCTCCGTAACAAGATTCAATTCCGACATTTTTTCTTTAAATTGTTCCCAGAACTCAGCAATTACAGAGCTATCTGCGCTGAGTTGTTCTCCACTGATTTCAAGTTGGCGAATGCCATGACGAAAACCGAGCGAGGTGGCGCAGTGGTTAGCACACTGGACTCGCATTCGGGAGGACGACGGTTCAATCCCGTCTCCGGCCATCCTGATTTAGGTTTTCCGTGATTTCCCTAAATCGTTTCAGGCAAATGCCGGGATGGTTCCTTTGAAAGGGCACGGCCGATTTCCTTCCCAATCCTTCCCTAACCCGAGCTTGCGCTCCGTCTCTAATGACCTCGTTGTCGACGGGACGTTAAACACTAACCACCACCACCGCCATGACGAAATATAAACTTGTCGAGCCATCCGATACTTGCTTTAAAAGACGAGTCACCATCAAGTTTGTTGTTCATTTCAACAGCCTTGGCCATTATTATAAGCCCTGAAAGTGGAATCCCCTACTTCTTGCTTGTATAAACCATCAGTACACTGCAGTGCCCCATTCATCATATTTTGCAGGTTTCATTGTCTTTCTTGTTCGCACATCTCCATCCATGCTCTGCATTGTTGACACATGTTGTTCTATTTTATCAGCATCACATTTTATATTGTTAACTGTTGTTCTTCCAATACCATAAATCAGCGCTACACTTGTCGCAGTTTCGCCCTTTCTTAAGCGTTTTATAATTTCAAGTATTTGATTAAGTCAGATATTTTATCAAGTCTCTGTATCACACAAACCTGCACTAAATACGGTAGTGTAAAACAATAGTCAATAAAGCTTATTCAAGTGGAAAACACGTAACACGGCACAGCCTGCTAGATACAATGCGACAATTACAGTCTTCTCGCCACAACTGGAAACCGATCCAGTGGTGATTGTTGACTCACAAGTGAGACAAAGACATGAAAAGGGGGAGATGTGTTAGCACGTCAACTGAAGGTCATATTTTAAGTACCATTCTACGGCGGGTGGATACATTCAGTTCCCACTAAAATAAAGTAAATAAACAAAGCGAACGCGTTACTGCACCCTAGAGCATTCTGTTATTACAGTATTATTATGTTGTTACAGCAGTGACGGTTAACAGAAATTGACGGTTTAAAGAGTGACGGTTAATCGAGTTTTTACTGTACGTAGCAATTTCATAGCGTGTAGTAAGACAGGAATCTAAGAACAACACTTAAGTTACTGCGAATGAAACTAGCAGCACTCATCCTTATACTCTTGCTTGTCCCAAGTATTTACGTGCGACTGAACCTTTACAGCAGTATAGAGAGATGAAAGATCCCCACCAAAATATTCTTAGACAACAATACCACCACGGGTGAAACATTTTGATTCACCAGATGCATGTTACAAACTACAGCGAACTTCACTAGCTCCACTCGCCACACTCTCTCCAAAGGGCGTTTTTAAAGCTTTGTTTTTAAGACCCAAATCGTTGATGTATCATATAGGGAAGTAGGGTACTTCATCATTTAGATCCGTAGAAGCGAGTTAGAGCCACATTTTATACGTCTTATTATTCACTGAAATTCTCTTAAACAATTTTTGGGAGCTTTTATAGATGTATTTGTTACGTATGGTACTGCACACCGTTTCTAGCTCATATTCCAAAATGTAAAATCCAAATAAGATATCAATGTGAATGAGAATAAAATGACTTAATATGGCATTTATGCCGGCCGGAGTGGCCAAGCGGATCTAGGCGCTACAGTCTGGAACCGCGCGACCGCTACCGTCTCAGGTTCGAATCCTGCCTCGGGCATGGATGTGTGTGATGTCCTTAGGTTAGTTAGGTTTACGTGGTTCTAAGTTCTAGGGGACTTATGACCGCAGCAGTTGAATCCCATAGTGCTCAGAGCCATTTGAACCATTTTTTGGCATTTATGACACTTTCAAGAACACTGTCAAATACCCTGCTGTTATTATGCAGTTCAGCGAAGAAATAGTATGCCTGTGTCAGCCGCTAGCCTTCAGGTTTGCGGCACTGTGCGTTCTGCAGTGTGCTTGCATGGAGCTACGGCAGCTTGCTCTCGATAGGTTGGCGACAGGAGAACTGACAACAGCGCTTCGGTTAGCTTGAACCGTGTGTCATCGCTTCCGAAATGCATACAGAATAATGTATGCGCTCTCCTTAGAAAACAAAGACGCTCAATGCTCTCACCTACCGATCCGACAGGCAAAGTGGATGAAAGATGACCCCGATCTGCGGAGTGCCGTTGGCAAGCGGAATGTATTCAGTCCTTTATGCACTCAATCCTTTTGTAGCCAATCGAGGAACTACTTCACCGAGAAGGAGCGGCACCCGTTAAGAAAACTGACTATGGCTAACCGAGCAGTGAGCTGACCAAATGCACCTCCATATCTGCATCCAGTGATGCTGACGATGAGGTGGCAGCCAGTTGTTACCATGGACATGTGAAAAGTGATGTGCATAAGCGATGGGTAAACGAAGAGAGCTTAAGTAAAATTTGTGGTGCATCCTCTGTATTAACAATGTTTGGCACATTCTAACAATACATTTGTAGAAATCCATACTTAAGCCAGTTGCACAATCAGTGCAATATCTCGCTTCAATGTTAAGCTGAGCTGTACACCTTACTGCCTTCTAACACAGAATAACATGCAACGATGTTAAATCTACCAACATATTCGCTACAGGCGTAAAGTCAAACATTATCCAAGCACTGTAAGACTATTCTGCATAATGTGGGAGACTGTGCTGCTGGCGATTAATTTCTCTCTTATGTTTATCTGATGTGTTCAATAAACTAACGAAAAACGCTATTCAGTATGCGCTGTACAAATTCAAATGATTTACAGCATATCATGATAACATTCAGAAAAAGACTTTCCTTAATGAAACAAGTGAACCGTGGCTGGGATGCTGGCGTCGCCGTTCGAATTCCTGGCGCCACTAGCTCGAACTCCCGTCTGGCATCTCTCTGGTTTGAGGCCACGACGATGCTTGCTCGAGGTTGTTAATAAGGGACATGGCGTGTTGGGGAGTGGTAACGGAGTGAGGAGGGTCCGCCCGGCGGGTGAGGCGAGTACTTGCGTTAGCATCTTGGGCACGGAGTCCACCGAGTGAAACTGGCACCCTGCTGTATTGCAAGGGAAAGGTACTTATCTTCTGTTCGAAGGCTTTTGTAAGGGAGGTCGGCAAAAACCCAGCCATATGGGTAATGTATGACGACGGTGGGTGGGAGCTGGTGGTCTGGCTACTGCATAGTTTCATTTAGCCAACCTGAAGGTACCAAGGTGGAGCGGTTGAATGATCGAGCGAGGGTTTTGCATGTCCAAGCAGCGCCCTTAAGCTTGGAAAGTCAGGAAGCGGAAGCAAGTCCATCAGCTACAAATCAGTTCTTTGATCAGGCGTCTGGGTCGAAGGTTTAGATAATCATTTCTCTAGACTGTCCAACCCCATTATGTACCTGCTCAGCGGTTCCAGAGCTTTCACTCGCTACCTTTGGCCGTGTCCAGCAGTTTTTGTGACTGTTCGTACTATTTGAATTTCAAGCGGATGCATTACTTTACCCCTTGACGAAAGGGACTCTGTGTGATTTTATATCTGAAGTCTTAAAGTGGAAGAACTCAATAGGACAATTAAGAGGACTGATAGTCGATAGGAAGTTCTCGCTGTGGATGCAGAACGAGTTTGAACGCAAATACTTCTGGAGGATGCTGGCATCATTTGAACCGCTGAGCCAGTATTTCGAGAGAGTGCGCCTAGGCACCTTGGCTCTTGGTTTCGGAACTCAATACTGTATCAAACATTTTGGAGGGGAAGGGGCCCAAGGTTAGGTCGTGCTTGAGCCTTTTCTTCCCACCCCACTAACTTCCGGGGACTGCAAACATTGGTTGATACCATTGAATCCCTACCATTTGCCGATGAGCAGCGGAAGCGTGAGGAGCACATGGAAACTCCTCCGCCCACCTTGAGAAGTAATAGGGCTCCTCAAGCATCCAACAAATTTTCTGAGAAAGGTTGTTTTCTAAATGGCGACCGCAATCACTTCATGCTAGAGTATCTCATAACCCGAGCCCCTAGACCTGCGAAACGACGCCAGATGAAGAATGCGGGGAGGGGGATTGCTTCCGTCCGTGGCGTGCGCCAAGGTGAGCGTGTACTCAAGCTCCTTCCGGATCTGCCCTCCCGTTTATCTGTGCCCATATAGGACAAGAATCATTGTGCGTGCTGTTGGATTCTCGTAGTTCCGTGTCCGCATAGAATTATAATTTGTGTTAGGAGTTTGGGCATTTACGTAAATTATCTTCTGTACGCCCCTGCTCTGAGAGATGTCGTGTGGCCAATGGGCAACTGTTGCCTCTGGTCAGCGAGGTGCACCATAGTTCGTCCATTTGTAATTTTTCGGGGCCCGTTACGATCTTGCTTGTTAAACATTTAGAGCTCACTTTGTTGACCAGGTACGATTTCATTCAGAAAACAGGATTAGTTCTTGACTTTGCAAGCTGCACCGTCTCTTAGGTTTTCGCCTAGTGACAAGATAGCCTTTTGCCCTCGTCGTTGTGCAAGTGTGGGAGATTCGGGAAACTGTAGCTCTGGTGAGTTTGATGCGGTCCATCTTGAGCCTGGTAATACAGGGCTGTTGTTGACTTTATTGGGGGAGTTTTCTGAGGTTTTCTCTAATAAGTAGTACGTTAATAATGCCATACAGAACCACATACACTTGGCTGACGATATTCCAGCGCGACAGCCTCCATATCGCCTTCCGCCATCCAAAATGAAAACCTTGAGTCGGAAATTGGCGAGTGTGTTGAAGAAGGGGGTCATTAGGCCATCTACCTCTCCCTACGCCTCACAGATTTTTCTCGTTCCTGAAGTTGAGGGCCAGGACTACAGACCGGTGGTTGATTGTAGACTCCTTAATATAAAGGTCATCTTAGAATCCTTTCACTTTCCGGATCTTCACAACTGCTTTACCTGGTTTTCAGGCGCTAAATGATTCAGGTGTTTGATCTCAACAAATCGTATTATCGGATACCTCTTACTGAGTAACCTAAACATGTCACCTCGTTCTGCATTGATTGGAAGCTTTATGAGTTGAACTGGTTGTCGTTCGGCTTGTCCACTGGGGTGGCGTTTGTTAGATCATATCCTAAGTGACTTGAAGTTTTCTTGTGTCTTTAATTACCTTTACGATGTTGTCATTTATAATGAGTGGGTTGAGGATGATATTTCCCATCTTCCGGAGGTTCTCGCCAAGTTTCGGGATTTGAGGTTGACCGTCCAGCCGTCCAGATTACACTTGATAGGAAACTTGTCCTTTCTGCGCCATTTAACTTCCGAGGACGGCATTAGGATAGAACAGGAACGAACTAAGGCGTTGAAGAAATTTCCTCACCCTCGTAATAGGAAGAAGATAGCCAGATTTATTGGTATGGCAAATTATTTTCGCCATTCTGTCCTAGATTTTGCCCAGCTTGCCACTCTCTTGACGAAAATTAGTAGGAAGGGGATGAAATTTGTCTTGGGTGAGAGCCAACAGGCGTCTTTTGAAGCTACAAGGACGCTGTCACCAACCCGCCGGTCTTAGCCATCGCGGATTTTGACAAAAGGTTTATCGTTCAAACTGACGTGACAATTCCAGTGTTGCTGCAGTGTTGTTGCAGGAGGATCAAGGTATAAGACGCCCAGTAGGTTTCGCGTCTAGAAGCTGTCTGGTCCCGAGATGAATTACTCCTTTTATGAGAGCGAGGCGCAGGCTTTGCTTTTCGCCTTAGAGAAGTTCCAGTTCAATCTTGAGCATAGGGAATTTGATCCCGAGACGTACAATCACGCCGTAAGTTGGGTGCTGGCTCGACCAAAAAAAAAACTGGTAGGATTGCCAGATGGGGGGTCCGCAGCTCCGCATTCCGTTTCAAGGTGCGATACATAAAGTGATCTGACAACCAAGTCGCCGACGCCCTCAGTCGCATGTATCAGGACGAGGGGGCTGTCGAGAATAAGAGCGTTAGTGAGTCTTAACCACTGCGTATACCATTTTAGCTGAAGTTCCCTTGTTGTCTGTGGATCTTAAAACAAAACAGGATCAAGGTCTATTGCGGGTTCCATTTAGAAAGTAACTCTTAACTAGTGGTGAGGTTAGCGAATACTCCATCAGGAATGGCATATTACGGAAACACATTAACGAAGCGAGGTACTTTCACATTATTTTGCCTCAGGATCTGGTGCCTCCTGTTTCCCACTATTTTCATAATTCTCTACTGGGAGGACATCTGGGCCCCTATAAAACTTTAGAAAAAGTTAAGGCACACCTCACTTGGTCAATGTTTTATAAGAATATCAGACAATTAGTGGGTGAGCGTGAAGCCTGTAAGAGGTCTACACTTAGCAATAGTCCTCCGAATGGGTTGTTACAATCCAAGGGCGAGGAGAACCCTATGAACTCTTTATCGATTACGTAGGGCCTCTTCCTCGTACGAGGCCGATATATTCTGCTGGTTGCTGATGAGTTTTCCAGATTCGTATGGTTAATACCTTATCTTGGGGTCACGGCAGCCATTATCATTGCACATCTGACCAAGATCATCAGCTTGTGTAGACCACCTTAGGGTCTTGTTAGCGATAACGCTCCGGCTTTGTGTCTAAACAGTCTAAGCAGTTTTGCTTTCGTAACGCTGTTAAGCACCAAACCACCACGCCATATTATCCCTAAACACCGTTAGCTGGGATAGTGAATCGCAGCCTCAAGTCAACTTTCTTCATTTAGAATCATAAGTCTCGGAGTAAGTAGGATACCTCCTTGCTTTGGCTCAATTTTGCATTAAACACTGGACAGCACGAAGCACCAATGCAGTTCCTACCCATCTCTTGTTTGCATATCCCATTAGTTCTTCTCTGTTCAACTTATGGGATGTCAGTGACCTCCAGCCTTTGTATGTTTCTCCTGAAGAACTTAGAAAATATTGGAAATGTGCCAGGATTAACATTAGGTTACCTCACCGTCTTCAGGCACGGCGACATCATAGGAATAGAGGCCCCTTTCACCGCACGAACATCAGCCGCCACCACCTCGACTGAAGTCCAGGAAAAACTTTCTACAATCTTCTGTTCCAACTGACAGAGCCAAAAGTATAGCCATGGTTGAACTGTGGAGAAAAAGACATCCTGTCCATCCAGAGCGAGCCGTAACTGAAGAAACTCTGCCACCTGGTCACCAAAAAGGATGGTGCACATGGAAGTCCTTGTACGGACTGCACACCGGTGTTGCAAGAACGAAGGACAACTTGAAGAAATGGGGCATCGCACAAGGCGGAGACACATTGTGTGAGTGTGGAGATGAACAAACTACAAGTCATCTCCTGGAGTGTCGTCTCTGCCCATACTCTTGTACAAGTCTGGAACTGGCCTTATAGCAACGCAGTCAATGTTGCAAAATACTGGACATAGCTAGTGAAAATGCGTTTATTATGTAAACATTCATTTCTTCCTCCTGTGCGTATTATGTAAATACTCTCTTACTATTGTGTGTATTATTTAAATATTTATTTCTTCCTCTTTTTTCCCTATGTGTTCATTTTGAAGGTCTGCCAGTTGGCTATTTGGAAACTTTACTTAAGTGAAGCTCTTCATTACTGAATGTCTACCTGTTTTCTATTTGGCAATTTTAGTTAACTTAAGCTGTTATCATTCGAGGCCTGACTGTTCCCTTTTAATTAGGAGCTATATCATAATTTGGTTTAGCTGAGACTCTTATTAATCAAGGCCTACTTGTTTCTAATGCCATATTATTGAGATCCGATATCTTGCTCATTCTGTGTTGTAATTAACTAAAATTGTGATTGCTAAAGGCCTACCTGTTCCAGAAGTATTTATGTCAGTAGTAACAGGAAATGACACATGATGGGACATAGGTCCTAACCTTTTGCCTTACATCTTTTATCCATTATCCTAGGTTTCATGAAGGTGACGTAAACTATCACGAATTAGCAATAAAATGCTCAGTTTCGGCTTCGAAAAATTACAGGCTCAAAATTTTGTAAAAATGCTTTCAGTTTCTAGGCATGCTGCAAAATTATCACCAGTTCTGAATTTACTTAGGAAAGTCAGTGAAGTTGCTTTTCCTATTGATATTTACATTCAAGAACGTGACTATAGCAAATTTGCTTCCGAAAGTTACTGTTAGTGCTTCGATCTTATATGCTTTGTACATATTTATGTTACATATGACCCTGGGGACCACGCTGATTCTATTGGAGTATAAAATGAAATATCAAAGCAAAAACTGGTGTACTTGAATTATATGGTTTTAATAAGATTTTAACTGCTTATTATTTTTGTAAATAACTGCATTTTATTTGCCGAAGCACATAAATTATTATGTCATTGATACATACACATACGACAGAAAAAGAAGTTAACGTAGCACTGGATTTTGGACTAGAAGCCCAAAATTTTGACACATTGCTGTTACGCACTACGCTACCAACTTTTTTGGTATAACATGATGCGTGAGTACTGTTGCACTGTCTTTTTCGGAAACTTTTGAGTGTTGGACGTAAAACAAAAGAAGTGTCCCTTCATTTTCGCCCTTCTTTCGCTAAGCGAAGATTCTACTCTGTCAGAGAGTGACATAGTGAGTGTCCCCCTTATAAGATATGGTTTCAAGGAGCTGTTGATGTAGCTCCATCACTGCGCATGGAACATGGAGTTCTTGCATGATTGCCACACCAGAAATAAAAGTCATGCAGTCCCTGTGCGCCCCAAATGCCTGTCTTAAGGAACTGGTGTACTACCGAAAGTAATCACCGCGACCTACATCTGGACTGCTGTGATGAGACATGTTAAAGTAAGATTAAACCGTATTTATTCCTCAGAAACTGACATGCTCCATTTGCTATGATTTGTGGAGATTTCATTCTCTCCTTTTTACTCTGTTCCGAGGGTTTCGATGAAACTGTAGGGTGCTGGTCGTGGATTGCATCGTAAAGGGACTGCGACGACCAGAGTATTATTTATTTATGCATTTATTTTACCTGGCAAGATTAGGGCCTTCAGGCCCTCTCTTACACCTAACCAGGCATACTCAGATTCAACAAATTTCAGTGTCTACAGAAAATTAGGACATATAACATGTTATACAGTATTAATGTTAAAGAAAAAAAATAGAGATTATAAAAGTAGTACAATGATAATTATAACAATCAAGAATAATAAAAATAATAATAATAATGATAATAATAATAATAATAATGACTATGTATATGAAAGTAAACATATTTTTATTTTATGAGTGTCAGTCCTATTGCTAGTTGGGAATTTTCTCATTATATTCTTGCAGCTTGTGAGTTATTCTCATCAAGCTGAGACATAAGACGATAGAATGGGGTGAAAGAGATACAGAAGAGGTAGATAGGTTAGAGGAAGAGAAATAGAATGGTAAAATTCGAAGCTATGATGGAGGGGAGAAAGAAAAAGATGAGGGGGGGCACAACAATGGTGGCTATACCGTCCCTAATATGTAAGTCTTAAGTTCCCTCTTGAATGTTGAGTGGTTTTGGATAAGACGCAGATCACAGGGGAGCGTGTTCCATAGTCGTATGGCTGAGATGGAGAATGACACGGAGAAAGATTTTGTGTTATGTAAAGGTACAGCCAAGATGCTAGACGTATCCGATCTGGTATTGCGGTTGTGGAATGATGATAGGTGTTTAATGTGAGAAGATAAGTATTGGGGGCACCAGTGGCTAAGAAATCGATGAAGTAAGCACATCGTGTGGAGATCGCGTGCCTTATGTGGGCGTATCCAACCTAGCTGGGAGTATGAAGGACTGATATGATCATACAACCGTATGTTGCATACGTATCTAACACAAGCATTCATCACTAGCTCGAGGCATCTCGAATTTTCATTATTTGTGCCATGTTGAGCTACATCACAGTAGTAAAGATTAGGCAAGACTAGTGTTTGGACAAATTTTTTTTTAACATGGGTTGGAAATACTTTTCTAAATTTTTGAATTGCATGTAGGGAGGAGAGCGATTTCCGGCAAGCTGTGACTGTTTGTTCTTCCCAGTTTAGGTGTTCATCCAAGATTATTCCAAGGTCTTTTACTGTTTTTTGGTATGGTAGTTGGGTACCATTGAGGAGTATTTGAGGGACTGTTTCGCGAAAGTACCGACTGATTAACTTTGGATGAGATATAAGTATGACCTGGGATTTCTTGGGGTTTAGTTTCAGACCTAGGTTCTGTGCCCATCGAGAAACAGAGCAAAGATCTGCGTTCATACTCGCTACTGCGTCAGCAATGTTGTTGGGGCTTGCACTTCTGTACAGTTGGATGTCGTCAGCATATAGATGGTAGTTGCAGGAGTGAATCACTGAAGAAATATCATTAATGTACAGTGAGAAGAGTAATGGACCAAGGACGGAGCCTTGGGGAACTCCAGAGCACACGTTTTTCCATGATGACTTTTCCGACCCACAAATGACTTGTTGACTTCCGTTTTTGAGGTAGCTGTCGAACCAGTGTATTGCGCTGTTTGAGAAATTCAGCTGCTTCATTTTAATTAGTAATATATCAAAGTCAACTGTATCAAAAGCCTTGCTAAAGTCAAGCAGTGTTAGGATGGTAGCTTCACGTCTGTCCATAGCATGTTTAATGTCATCAGTTACTTTGATTAATGCAGTTGCTGTACTATGGTGCTTTCGAAAGCCTGACTGATATTTGTCGTGGATGTTATGAGTTTTGAGGTAATCCGTCAGCTGTTCATGGACGATGTATTCTAGGGCTTTAGATATTGCAGGAAGTATGCTGATCGGCCTGTAGTCACCTGGCGACTTAGGGTTGTCAGTCTTGGGTATAGGTTGAATTAAGCTTTGCTTCCACTCAGTAGGATATGTACTACTGACAAGAGACAGGTTGAAGATGTCTGTGATAACTGGGGTAATAGTGTTTACGACGTTCTTAATCATGCCAATGCTCACTCCATCATTTCCTACTGCCTCGGAAGAGATTCTCATAATTGCCTTGTGTACTGTGCCGGTAGTGACATGTTTTAGGAAAAACTTGTCTCTCGAGAGATTGATATCTTGGGGCTGGTAATTTGTCGCTGCGTGGCAGTTTACGGCTGTTGAGAAGAAATCGTTTAATTCTTCTACAGACGCTTGATAAACAGCGTCAGATCTTCGCTTCCCTATACCGAAACTGCGCAGCTTTTTCCACAGTGCAGCATGTTTTGATATGCCGCATACGACAGAGCGGGCATGTCTGATTTTGGCATTCCTCACGCTTTGCTTGGTTCTATTTCGGAGTTTCCTATAAGCTTCGTACGCCTCGGGAGTTGGGTTACGCTTGAAGGCCCTATGTGCAGCATCATGTTCATTCATTAACTGGCGTAATGCAGTGGTGAGCCACGGAGCGGGAGCTCTCTTTACCTTGACAGTGCGTTGAGGAGCATGTTTATCATACAGCGCAATAATTTTGCGACATAATTCCCGAATTTTTCCGTCTAAAGTCGGTTCATTGCTTATATCATGCCAAGGGATGTCTGAGCAATCCTTTTGAAGAGCGTCATGGTTAACATTTTTTAGGTTTCCGTAGGTTACCAGGTGAGATTTTTCTTTGGTAGTATGTACTGAGTAATTTAAGAAAATCACGTCATGAGCAGAGAGTCCTGGAGCGGATGTCTGATTGGCGCGAATTATTTTATCTGGTCGCTTTGTTGCTATTATATCTATGAGTGTATGGCTGTGTGGCGTGTGATGAGTTGGGTCCAGCGGTGTTAAACTCATATCATTGGAGTGGTACAGTCTCCTAAGTTTTTCTGCATTAACTGTAAGTCGATGTTTGTGTCGCCCATAATGATTGTGTGTTCATACAGTGTCACGAGCGAGGACAGGGCAGACTGAAAGGAGGACATAGCACCGACGTTTGGAGGTTTATAGATTACTCCAATTAGCAGTTTCTGATTTGATGTATTTCTTTCGAAAAACCAGAACTCTGCTTCTCCTTCGCCCTTTGCATCCGATGTGCATAGTATAGTAGGTCTCAGATCAGAGCGAACATAGGCACCCACACCACCCCTGCGTCGTGTTTCACCATCTGCCCTTAGGAGAGAGTAACCAGTGATTCGGATAGCGTCGGAAGAAATGTTTGGTTTCAACCAAGTTTCAGAGACGAGGATGATATGGAACAGCGATTGGCAGAACAGGTCACAGAACCCGTCGAAGTGAGCCGTTAGCGACTGAGCGTTCGCGTGGGCCACAAAGAGCCCACCGCCGGAACCGGTCCGTCCCATTGTGGCCGCCTGTAGGACCGAGCGCGCTCCGTCTACCTGCTGGCCGGAAGAGGGACAAAAGCTGGATTTCGCGGGGGAAGACATATTTACAGGTGTGTCCAAGGTCGTGACTGACTCAAGCGTCTGTGGGCTAAAGGTGAAAGACAAGCTGGAGGTATCGGAGAAGGGAGCGAAAAGAAAGATGGAAAGTGGCAGTAGTGGTTACGAAAAAGATAGTAGTAGTAGTAGTGGTAGTGACGAGGATGAAAATAACAGATATAGAAAGGCGGTTTTAAGGAGATTCCTGTTAATGGAGAATGTTAATTCCCGTTTGACTGACAATATGAATATAAATGAGCACTTATGATAGGCAACTAAAGAAGCAATATTTATGTGAAACAATTAACTGATTTTAAATGGAGTACTTATGGTACATATAGAAATAACGAAGCAATATTTACGTAAACAAATGAAAAGAAAGAATAAAAATTAACTTATATTAGAGTAAAATATGAGACTTTGTGTCTCGCGAGATTTCGCTCAGTCTTTCAGTTCGGACATGTTCGTCACCGTTTTCCTCCCTCCTTCCGTCTTGACTACGATCCTGCCATCCTGGGTCCATACATTTTGAAGGCCGAACCGTGTGATCGCAGTGTTCAAAACATTTAGTCTTTCGCGCGTCAGATCTTCCCTCAGGGTAAACCCACTCTTGGCGAGTTTTCTTTTCTGAGCAAACACTTCAGCTCTTTTCCAGTATGACACAAATTTAATTATTATGGGCCTGGGTTTCATGGCACCTGGTATCCTGCGCCCAACACGGTGGCTTCTGTCAATATCGGCCACGTCGATCTGCACGTCAAGTTTTTCACGCACGAGGCTAATGGCCAGGTCGTCGGTGTTTTCACGATCGTTTTCAGCTACCCCGAACAAGCGCAAGCTGTTCCTTCGCTGATACTGCTCAATTTCATCGGTGGCCGCAGACAGTTTAGCTTCTAGGTCGGCGGCTTTTTTCTCTTGTGCGGCCAAGGACTTTTTAAGAGACTGGATTTCGGTGCTGTTGCGCCCGACTGACTCTTGCAGTTTGTCCATGACCGCGGCCGTCACAGAGTCCGTGATGGATTGCACTATTACGTCTAGCGTGTCTTTACTGTGCAGCGCCGCACTCACCTGGGACCGGACGAGCTCCCCGATGTCGGGAAGCGAGGCCTCACCTGCCGCCGGAGACCGGGCGCCCGCGCCGCCTGCGCCCCTGTAGCCTCGCCTGCTGCCGCTTACTCGTGCTCTTCCCATTTTTCACTCACGTATCACTTGTCACTTGTGGCAATCAACGGAGAACAACACACCACGGCAAGTAACACTTGTTTAGTCGGATGTACACGTTGTGGACTGCCGCACTTCTCTGTAACACCTTCAATGAGCGGAAAAACTCGCGAGCCAAAGAAACGCGCGTCACTCAGTGGCCGCCATCTTACTTTGTTGGCAGACTGTCAGTTCGAGTTACAATATCGTTTAAAGCTAGTCAAAGAGTCCTCAAATCACGCGTATTTGGCGTTTGTTAGATGTGTCGAGGCCTTTTGAAAGCGAAAGTACTTCCGAAGTAAATTATTTGGGATTCTACTTGAAATAATGAATATATTTGATCGACCTCATTTCATCTGAATTCGATGTCTTACGAATGCTTAACTTTTTCAAGTTATTCTACGCTGAAGTAAAGAGCAAGATGTCTGGTCTGCATGTCTACATGGCCTTCTTGTTTCACTCTAATGCAACAACTGCGACATACTGCATAGAAATTGCGTTCTTCGCTCACTTAGGGTATCCTCTTCTTATTACTTAGGTTCCTCTCTGTTTTCCGTTCTGCGAAAATTGATAAGCTCCTGTATCAGGCACATTTAGCTTTTATTGACAAAGCATCATCTGTATTAATATCCTAATCTTTACAGACAGATGGTTATTTACGTCTCTTTAGTTTTTATAGAATTGATTGCAGTTTTGCATAAGAATAACATATTCGACAGAGTATTATCGTCACTTTTGGTTTGTTGCTTCACATGTTCATTACAACTGCTTCTCCGATAACGTCATCAGAAGCTGGAATCGAATTTGCACTGCACTGATTCAATTGTTTAACTATCTTATCAGGTTTTCAGTCTTATTTTTCTGTCATTCTGACAGATTTTTTGCAGTGTTTGCTTTTATGATTTGATACTCCATGTTATTAATGCTTTATGAAATTTGATTATAAAACACGGACATCCACGGGTAGTGTTATGTTGTTCTTTCATTGGTGATACCATTATCAGAGGTGCACCAGTGCAAGCATTTATCAGGAATCTCTTTTCAAGTACGTAAAATTAATAGGAATGTAATGTACTCGTAGTGTGATCAGCGTCTGGTGCCACTAAAAAAGCGAATCCCAGAAATGGCAATTAAACTTATTGGCTTACAGTAGGTATAGTGGGTACTTCTGCTCCCAGTTAATGCAGTGGCAGTCTTCAACGGACAATCTTCCGCAAAGAGGTGGCGATTATTGCTGAAACAACCGTTTTACCGCTATATCGATACTTTTCCTCGCCAGTTTAATCTAAATATTAAGAAAGCTCAAAATCATCAGTTTCTGAAATTACCGATCCTTGTTTTTTTCTATTATTTCCTACAATAAACGTAACATCGAACAAAGATAGAAAAATTTTGACTCCCTTTGTTTCGAGACACATAGAATGAAAATATTAAAATAAAGGATCGAATAAAGGAACACTTAGTCCGTCCAACTTTCGCTGCTTTTCTCCAAAAATGATTAGTCGTTCTGTACTAAAAAAATCACCAGTATTCTCCTGATGACTAATTTCTTAAAAGTCAGCTCAAAAATAGTTTTGTAGACGCCGGTCATACCAATGTTTGAGCAGTACGAATAGTCAGTGCGAAAGGGCGAGATCTGAGGTTGAAGAACCAAATTTCTAGTGTTAATTTGTCCAATTTCAGTGGCTACGAGCAAATAAATACAAATTATGTAGACATAGGCAAAAGATCAGCTACTTCCTGTTTTTACTGCTAGCCGCGAATGGATTGTTGTTAAGTTTTTAATTTATTACTGCTAACATAATTTCATTGCCCTTTTACTGTTTCATATAAATGTCAGACAAATGTTTATCCTTTTAAAGCAAATGGAACATTGTACTTCATTACTAGGTCACTTTATAAACATTTTAAAACTATGGTTAGTGCTATTCTGATATGCAACGGCCGTTCGGTGATGACGATAGGAATCTACCATACAGACCAAAAGTGGCAAGTCTTGCAAACTGCATATCCACGCGTACCATCGAACAGGGTGCACGACATGCTAACAGGTACATTATTGTATCAGGAAAACGGTATCTATTCTTACCCCATGTTTCCGTTGCTCGTTTCAGTCGGCATTGTTATCAAAACAACACCTTCCACGTTTGCCATTTTTCATATGAACACAGAATTTCAAAGGATCACGTATGTAGCTACTTTTACGTAAGTCTTCATTACCTTCAGTTGATTTTGTCTGCGTAGCCATGCAAGAGAGGACCATGCCTTTTGCCTCCTTTTCTATCTAACTGATCGGTTTCTTGTTCTTGTAGAAAATCTGAAAATGCCCCAAAAGGCTTACACGCCTCATCGAAATCAAACAATTTTGCAACCGTGTCTGTTTTTGTTCTGAAACACTTTTTATCCCGTTGCTATAACAACCTGCCATGGTGGGCCGGGAAAATCTTTGCATAAAAAATAGAAAACATATGTTATAACCGAGCCCAAATAAATACCGCAAAATATCTGTTATTCAGAACTAAAGTAGCGGCATCGGTTTTTAACCAGTCGGGTTTTTCCATCCCAATTTCCCCAGTCCAGTTAGCTCAAGTGGCACATGACCTGAGCAAATGTAATCCGAAGCTGGGCGAATAGAGATCTGGCAACGTTGCAGAACACATCTGACTGTCGATTTACTACCGGGAGTGGTTCGAAATTATCCTGGTAAAAGTCATATCATTTAAATATTCTGAACTTTTCTCACGTAAGGGAAGAAGCAGAGCTCGAAAATTCATATTATTGAGTACAGAAAGCTCGTTCCAATATACGTAAACTGCAGTTTACTTCACCGATTACGGTTAGAATTCCTTTGGAAACAAGGGAGCGATGTTTGTGGCGCTCCCTTAGCGGTAAAGTGTTCGCCGTTTAACTCGAATACGTAATTATCTTCCGGTTCTTATCCAGCTTGAGTCAAGTTTTTTTCCTCTTTTGTGAAAGAGTCACTAGCAGGCAGATCGACGATCGGAAAAGACTTCCTAAGACATCTCCCCCAAAGTGCTGTCGCCACCTTGAAATGAAATTAAATGTCGTGTGGCGATAGCATCCCGACGGATAGACCCGATCGCCTGCTGCAAGTCTTTTGAGGTGACGCCACTTCGGTGACTTGCGCGTCAATGATGATGATAAAGACGACACAAACACCCAATCCCTTAGCGTATAAAATCTCCAACCCAACCGGGAATAGAACCCGGGCCCCCCCGACATAACAAACCGGCGGACTGTCCACTCAACCGACTGTCGCTACCTGGATTCTATGACTTGTAAATCTGAAAGCGAAAAACCCACTGAACTTCAAAGTTGTTAATGCCTGCTTTTCCTGCTTCTGTCAAGTGTATTGACTTATTTGTGGTACACAGTGACTAGTCGTCCGGAATTTGTTACGTATCTATACCTTCTGCTACATTTGCACACTTCAGTGGAAGTCCCACAACGCTTCTTCAGAATGGTTGTTGCCTGAAAATTGGTCGTTTAGATACAGAAAGCGCGCATTACTCTGTTAATCTGTGAGGATTGGGATATTTTGTTCCCTTTAAAAAAATGTTTGTATCAATACAACGCACACTAAAGACCGTCTTTGCGATAGTTTATTGAACATAGAAGGTAAACATAAGAAACAAATTAATCAGCAGCAGTACAGTTTCCCACATTAAACTATCTGACAATGCTCCGAGTGTTTTCGACTTCACACCTGTTCGTCTTCGTGTTATGCTGTGTCAGCAGGCAGTAAATCTGTGCAGTCGAGCACAACGATGAGGCGAGGGGTTTCGTAAATTGTGTTTGTGACTGTACGTATGTATATACTGATATTTCTAGCCAGAAAACTGTCGAATCTGTCACGTCGAAACCTGCTCTGGATTTTTTTATACAGGAGGATTACACTATGGAAAAAATTTTTCTACTACGGAACACTGTCAGTTTCTTTTAACGGCAAATGGCCAAATTCGTAAATCGCCGGGCGGCTGGAGAAGTGTACACCCCTACCATAGCAGTAGCAGACAGTGCACCTACAACACAACAAACTCATCAGCTTGATTAACGGTTCACCAGTAAGCAGACGACGCGGCACAACGCGATCGTAAGCTGCAAAGCGAATCTCTGAGTCCATTGCTAGTTTCTCTGACACAAAATACGTTCTTACTTACAATTTGCTCGAATTTGCAATTCATTTAATATCCATACGAATTATAAGCAGACTTTGTGACATCACTAAGTGTTGTCAATGAAAATAAAATTGTATTAATTTTCGTTGTCTTTTCTTCAGATATGTTTCCTAATAGCATTTGTCTTTGTCTTAGGTCCCAGGGTTTTACGGTTATGAGGAATCCTATAAATTTATAAACGTTGCAAAGACGAAATACTTAGAATGAGGTGTACAGTCGAAATCATCTACTTCTCCTGAAGATCTACCAGTGCGTTATTTAATAGTTAATGCCTTGAACATTCAGTAGAATTATGATGACATTTCGTTACAAATTGTGGAAACATTAGAAGAAACAGGAAACAACACACGATTCCATGAATTGAGGTAGAACGATGGTTTTTGGGCTAATTGAAGACCACAACTTAAATACAGTACCTTTCTAACCTAAAGAAATCATTACAGTATTGGTTTTCATCGATAAAAGATGAGCAAAGATGAGCAAAGATGAGGGAAAATGTACATGTGCAAACCCAGCTTCGTTTCATAAAATTTGAAATTCATTTGTATAAATGGAAGAAGGATTTATACGAACTACAAAATATGCACCAGTATGAAACGTACAAAGATTTAGAATTGTTCGTTGGAGTAAATCCATGTTTTAAAGAGAGATCTACGAGTCACAGCCCCATGAATTCCAAATGGGGTGAACATTCCCCATTTCCAGGCTTATTTGCCCTAATGTAACACATTCAGCGAATAATGCGGAAACAGAATTCGCATAACTACGAATTTTACCTCAAGTTCACACATAGAGGAGACGTCATTACTAGGTAAATATTATTGAAAAATTTGTACATGACATAAGACGAAGCTTCTTGTCCCTAAAAATTCCTTGAATAAAGCCAACTAGTCACGTTTTGACCCAGAACAGTGTGCAGAATGCACTTTGTCAATTTGACCGAGATAAGTCGCTTTGCGGTCTCTGAATGCTAAGACACATGCTTATACAGCAACGCCGTTGGCAAGTGTGAGTGATTTACTATTTCTGCAGCTTTATATATTTCTTGAGGAACCTCATGCCAAATTAGGATCAGAAGTTATTAAAATTAGCGACTGTTACGTTAAAAAAATCTTGTAAAAGACTTAATAAAATCTGTGAAAATGGAAGAGGTTAATTTTCAGTATTACATACTTTATTTGTAGTTACCTTCTGCAGCGGTTGTGGCAATAGCAGTAAATTGTACCAAATATACTTCAACATAGTCTTTTATTACTATTTCGTTTGGTATCCTTGCTATGCGACATGTTTCAGCAAATTAGATCAACTTAACATCAGTGGACGAGAAGTTCACCACAGGCGTGCTCTTGAGTTCTTCCGGAAGGCAAAACGACGGAGCTAATACGTGCTCTCACGGAAAACGTCATAGACAAATGATTGCAGCTGTGTAATGTAGTAATAAAATGTGCGCATAAAAATGCGTCTCACTTTACAGGCTACCATTACCAACACACATTTATAGCATGCTAAGAAAACAAATTTATAGCATGCGCCGGCCGAAGTGGCCGTGCGGTTAAAGGCGCTGCAGTCTGGAACCGCAAGACCGCTACGGTCGCAGGTTCGGATCCTGCCTCGGGCATGGATGTTTGTGATGTCCTTAGGTTAGTTAGGTTTAACTAGTTCTAAGTTCTAGGGGACTAATGACCTCAGCAGTTGAGTCCCATAGTGCTCAGAGCCATTTAAACCATTTATAGCATGCTTCATCGCTTATATATCGTGTTCAATATTTTTCAAGCGAAGCCGAATAATATTACTGTGGTCAATTCCTCTACCGCTGACGCTAAGGTACTGGGTTTTATCGAGACTTGTCACAGAATAAGAAAGCTACTGAAGGTCGATAAGCAGTCGCTCAGTACTATGCCACGACAAACAGTAACTCTGCAAAGCGACTAATACCTTTATCAGGAGTCAGGTTTATCAAAAACCGAATACTAATGTGGATTCGTAGAATGAGAAAATTATTATATGTCACTGCATATGTAGGTTCTAAACACCTGCGTAGACTTAGACAAAGGATAAAAGAGGCTGAAGGAAGAAACGGTAACATTTCAGTTACCTAATATGCCAATGATTACGGAAATTTAAATGTAGTGAGTGTAAGACAGTGCTAAGACTTTTGCATGAAGTGTACGGCTATCAGGTGTTACGAATTTCATGCTTCATGCGAAATTATATGACCGTGTGACTGCGTGAAAGCCAGTGTTCTTGAGTACATTTGGTGGTTTACTTAAAACAAATTTGGTATGGTAGCATCTATAGTGGCCGTGTCGATCGCAAACTAGATTTCTGTGGCACTCCGTTATTTGTAATACATGCACAGTTATGCGTTAGTCTTAAAAGTCTTTGCGCACATGAGTACAAGTCCGTTTGGAATCAGTGTTTACTCTGTATTATTTACTAGAGTTAAATGATTAGCTATGAGGGTTAGTACGACATTCCTTGAGTGAAATTTAATCACACGGATGAACGTTAATTTTATTCGGAAATTCGTACAAAGAGCAACAAAGGAATGGTATTTACTAATTAGTTGTCCATGTTGAAGAATCTCAGCCGCACTGCAATGTGACAAGCTGTACAGCCTCATTAGGCCGCGTTAAAATTGTAAATATCGCTCTAGCCTATTTGAAAGTTGTCAGCGAAACGACTGAATGGGGCTATACGTATGAAGTACCATGTTAGTGCCCTATTCATGCATTTTGAGAAACCTGTTGAATCTGTTTCAAAAAATCTATACTAAAGGACCATGACAAAAAGGGATTCATGCAACTTAGTACACCCAGGGGACAGTGGGTGAGGCAATGCAACAGCTTGCATTAGGCTTCATCATAACAGAAATTCACATGTAGGAGAAGAATCAGGAGAAGAGGTCACGTACTACTTCAGTTATTATCATCCCTTGACAACTAGCTATCGCTAAGAAGTGAAGAAAAAATACGTAATATGGAACGCACCCGAACCATCTTCGTTCTGCCTGTGGTGAATTGTCTTCAACAAATGGGAGAAAGTTAGGAAACAGGCCCGAAAACCAGATACGATAAGATGGAGATAAAGTATAATCAGAACATCTAAAGTACAATACTACATATCAATAACTAAGCCTCTGAAAATGTTTATGAATTTATGTTTTCAGACCAGCTGAAAAAGACGGATGAATTGACAGCAAAAGGAGGAAACTAAGAAGTAAACGTGGCCTGATGTGAACGTCGAAGTCTGACATTAAAAATCAATGCTTCCACTGTGTCTTAAGCTGAGTGTCGGCTATTAGTGTCCGTTATCAGTTTTCAATGACAAAGGATTATTAAAATAGTGGATTATTTAGGAATGAATAAAAAAGACAGTAATTATTTGGAACGACAAAATAAGAAACAAATGGATCAGCTAAATGTCAGTAGTGAACGACGTAAGTATCACTGCAAAGAAAGTGAAACGGAGGTGGCAGGACATATAGCCAGAAGAATGGATGCAAGACAGACCGAGAATACACTTTCCTAGATTCGAAGTGTTATGAAACTGAGGCAACTTCGTAGTTGAATGACATTGGGTAACATACAGTTTATGATATCCCGTGCTCTCTGTTGATATAAGAGTGCAAAAAGACATTAGATATTGAAATACCTGCTAGAGCGTGCCTGGTTTGGGGCTGGGAAGCATTACTTCTGATCTCGTGAAACAGTAGCTGAAAATTCTGAAATAAATTCGCATTGACTATCTTACATAATTCGTGAGATAAAAGACAGTTATCAGCGAGACTTACGTTTTTATTTTAATAGGGCTAGATGACACATTGACATGCTACAAAATGTCGAATTTCTTCTTATTCAAACAAGTGAACCTCTTTTCTTAATATCGCATGGTAGACGAATGTAGGCGAATTCCAGAGATGAAAATTTCCGATAGCATTGTTAATCTCTCTGGACTAAGAGCGTCAAGCGACAGAAAATTCTGCTCGTATGAGCCACTCTACATGAAAATCTTATTTAAAAATAAACTAAAGATGATAGAGGAGACGTTACAACCTAGTACATTTGTGGGAGCCTTTATATTTTATGAAGTAACAGCTTTTTCATGAGATGGGAAAACAGTTTATTTTTCAAGCACAGATCAAAAACTCACAAGAATAAACAACTCGTAACCAAGCCGACTGCGGCAAAGATAAAAATCTGTCAGCTACAGCTTTCACCCGCTGATTTTGGCGCAGTGGATAAATGACGTCGCCACATCAGCCCCCCTCCTTTTGAAACCGGGTGCACCAGGTATGTGGGGAAACTTGCACTTGATTTTTCCGCCATCTCTCGTGAAAACATCTGGTGCAGGCAATGGCTGCTCCTGTTCTGCACTTGCTACTTCGTTGTCCTCTTCTGAAACCGAGGGCTCGGCGAGACTATCTGCTGTTTCTTTGGCCTCCACGTTGGAGGGTGATTGTGCAGACCGAGGAAGGAGTGTACCCTCTTCGGTGTAAGCAGGCTTAAGCCGCTCAATTGAGACTGTCTCTTCTTTACCATCCTTATCGATTTTGAAGCTGAGGCTTCCTCTTGTGATTACCCTGTATGGTCCAGAGTAAGGCGAAACAAGCGGCGGGCGCACCGTATCATCCCTAAGCCACACGTAGGACGTTGCTTGCAGGTCTTTATGTACAAACACTCTCCGGTCACCATGTCTGACAGGGTTAGTGGGTTTGATGTTTCTCAATCTATCGCTGAGTTGTCTCACGAATTGCGTGCATAGCTCAGGGGCGAACGTCTGTGTAGATGCTGGAACGATAAATTCTCCAGGAACCCTCAATTGCTCGCCATAAACCAATTCTTCGGAAGAACATTGTAAGTCCTCCTTCACGGCCGTTCTCAATCCGAGTAGGACCAGCGGTAGTGCTTCAGGCCATGACGTGGAACTACATATTAATGCAGCTTTGAGCGTGCGGTGTAGTCGTTCCACCATTCCATTACTAGATGGATGATAGCTTGTGGTGCGTAGGTGATTGCACCCGCACAGTAGTAAAAGCTCATTGAAAAGTTGGCTTTCAAACTGCCTTCCGCAATCTGTTGTTATGTTTTGCGGAACGCCAAACCTGGAGAACCATGAATGCAACAGTGCTTTTGCAACCGACTCCGCAGAAATGTCTTGTATTACAACTACTTCTGGCCACCGGGTAATACGATCAATGATTGTGAGCAAATAGCGTTGTTCTGAAGAGCATGATAGCGGGCCCACAATGTCCACATGTATATGTGAAAATCTTGCAGATGGCGTCGGGAAGTCAGCAATAGGTGCAAAAACATGTCTGCCGATTTTATTACGCTGGCATGTTAGGCATGCACGCGCCCATGCACGACAATCTTTTTGTATTCCGGGCCACACTACTTTGGAGGAAACTAACTTGGCTGTAGCTCGTACTCCTGGATGTGATTATGTAGTGCACTATAAACCTCGCGACGATATTGTTCTGGAATGTAAGGTCGCTCCTTTCCTTTTGCTACACCACACCAAATTCCGTCTGGAACATTTGGGACGGACACACGTCAGAGCTGCAGCGCAGTTCTCTGTTCCTCTATTAGACGGTGAAAGAAAGGATCTTCTCGTTGTTTAGACGCTAACTCGGTCCAACGAATTGAATTTAAACTGGCACAATTCTTAGACAGGCAATCTGCGACCAGGTTGTCTTTTCCTGAAATGTGACGCACGTCAGTTGTGAACTGTGCAACGTACTCGACTTGCCTACACTGACGTAGTGAATTGAGCTCTGTGTCTCGTTGAAATATAGCTACTAACGGCTTGTGATCGGTAAAAATTGCAAAGTGCCTCCCTTTGACAGACGTGCGAAAATGCTTTATGGCTAAGTAAATAGCCAGCAACTCACGGTCAATAGCACTCCATTTTTGCTGCTGTCGAGTCAGGTTTTTAGAGAAAAATGCGAGCGGCTGCCATCTGCCATCAACTTCTTGCTGTAGCGCTGCACCCACTGCTGTTTGGCTCGCATCAACCATGAGCGCTAAAGGAGCGCTCAATCTTGGATGTCCCAGTAGTGTTGCCCGAGAAAGACATTTCTTTAAGTCATGGAAAGCTGCTTCAGCATCTGGACTCCACGGAATTTTACGATTTCCTGTTATATTTTTACCTGCAAGTAACGCTGTGAGTGGCTCTTGGGCGGCAGCTAATTTAGGTAAGTGACGTCTGTAATAGTTGAGCATGCCTAAAAATCTGCGAAGTCCTTTGTAAGTTGTGGGAATGGGCATCTGTTGTACTGCTTCAACCCGCTCAGGCAAAGGTGACAGGCCTGCTGCTGAAACCAAATATCCCAGGAACTTGACCTCGCGTTTTCCAAACGTGCACTTTGTTTCGTTAATAATTATGCCATATTCTGTCAGACGGCGGAAAAGCTGCCGCAGATGTTCGACATGCTGATATACAGAACCAGAGAATACTAAAATGTCGTCCATATAACAAAATACGAATGGTAATTCTCGAAGCACCTCATGCATGAATCTTTGCCATGTTTGGGCAGCGTTTCTGAGGCCAAATGGCATAAAATTGTACTCAAACAAACCGAATGGTGTGATAACTGCTGTTTTTTTAATGTCAGATGGAGCCATGGGAATCTGGGAAAATGCTTTGGTGCAATCAATCACACTAAATATTTTGGCATTGCTAATCGTACTGTTAAAATCAGTCACATTGGGTACTGGGTAGCGGTCGGGAATTGTGCGGGCATTGAGCGCCTTGTAGTCTCCACATACTCTCCATGAATTGTCTTTTTTACGGACCATGTGAATTGGAGATGCCCATGAACTATCAGACCTACTTACAATACCTGTTTTTAGAAGTCTGTCGTACTCAGCTCGCGCCGCGAGCAGCTTCTCTGGAGGCAGACGCCGCGGGCGGAAGGCAACGGGTTGACCTTGTGTCGTGCTGATGTGGTGTTGAGTATTGTGTCTGCATTTCCTGGTTGCGTTGACGGGTTCGGTAAGTGCTGGAAAGTCTTGAAGCAGTTTACGAAAAAGTGATTCCTCCGACAGTGCTCTGATATGGCCTACAGTATACGAATCGTTACGACTGTGGGGTGTCTTCTTGCGTGACGCACACGTGTGCGCCCCGCTTAGTTGCGGGTACGAAATCGTATCACAATATCCCGACGCGGATGACGCGGTAGAGGAGCCGGAAATCTTCGTGCGGAAAGACACGGGCACATCGCACTGCACTTGAACCGACGCGGAAGACGCAGTAGGCAATATCCCTTCTGTGGGAACTGTCACCAAACGACAGTTAACCAGGTCGGGCATAAGTCGGTAGTTCCGTAAAAAGTCCGCCCCAATTATAGGACTCGGCACATCAGCAACCACAAAAGTCCATTTTGGATGGAAGTTGAAATTCAGATGTAATGCCAACTGTTTCTCACCATAGGTAGATATTCTGGAATTGTTTGCCGCAGTCAGCACATGTTGCGTCGTTGTCGTGAGTATCTCACCTCTCTTTCTTGGATAAACACTGACTTCTGAACCTGTGTCAATCAGAAACTTCTCACCTGAAGAGAGGTCCAACACGAACAATCGATGTGATTAGTTGACTGCAGATACCGTGGCGTTTTCACCTCTTTCAGTCACGCTGTGACTCGGGCGCCTATGTTGTTGTTGACGAACGTTAGCGCCCTTTAACGCCCGCCTTTTAAGTTTGGGTAGCTGCAGGGTTGAATACATTGACGGGCAGTGTTACCGAAGCGTCTGTGGTACCAGCGCCATTGATCTGTCAAATCCTGTTGGATAGCATTTCTTCGTCTTTTCCAACTGCGACTTCGTAGCTGCTGGTGGTGTGAAGTTACTTGCACGTAGAGTTTTGCCACTTGTGCTGCCAGTTGCTGTATGGTGGGTTCGGTCGATGCGCACTGCTGTTGGGAAGTATTATTGCATGTTCCTGGCTCACTGACGTTAGATTCCATCACACTACTCGTTCTTGGGCCTCTATCCTGGCTGTAGTTGAATTCGGAACACGCAGAAACTTCGGTTAAGGTGTTTGCGATGGTGTCTGCCTTTTTTGCTAAGACTTGCAATGGTAAGTCTGTTTCTGCTGCAATGACGGCACGGATGTTGGCAGGAAGTTTACGAAGCCATATTAGACGTAAAGACTCTTCAGGTAGGAGTTCCGGGCCGGCTAATGGACGTAAGGCTTTGGGTGCTTGTGACGGAGTCTTGTCGCCCATATCTTCGTATGCGAAAATTTTTTGTAGTCGCAAATCTGGTGACAACGTATAATGCTGTATGAGAACTTCCTTCAGCACAAAGTAATTTTGTTGCGACAAGGTTTCTTCTACTTGCTCTAGAACTTCTAAATTTAGATGTGAAACCACTATATTAAATTTGTCAATGTTGTTAGACACCCCACGCTGCCGAAATATGCATTCAGCCTGCGTAAACCAAAGCTGGGGGCGCGTCGGCCAGAACGCGGAAAGCTTAACATTTCCGTGTCGCGCGTAGGTACTCCCATCTTTTGCGTTAACATCTGTCGTTCCGTTTTGTGGCGAATCAAAGGGCGTGGACCGCGATCCGTGGTCGAACAGACTGTAGTCTTCAATCTTGATTCCACTGCCCCATGCTTTTGTCTCTGAATTCATTATTCTCGTCGGTATATATATTTTCTTTATGCTTCTGCTACGATTTTTCGGGGTCACCACTATGGGAGCCTTTATATTTTATGAAGCAACAGCTTTTTCATGAGATGAGAAAACATTTTATTTTTCAACCACAGATCAAAAACTCACAAGAATAAACAACTCGTAACCAAGCCGACTAGGGCAAAGATAAAAATCTGTCAGCTACAGCTTTCACCCGCTGTTTTTGGCGCAGTGGATAAATGACGTCGCCACACATTGGAAGGTACAGAAGAAGGGTGTAACAAATAGGAAAGTTTGGAAGACACCATTATGCAGGATTAGATGTTAAAAGGAAGATCATCATTATTGTGATTATAATGATGATGATGATGATTATCGCCAAGAAGAAACAAAGCAGGAAGTTGTATGTCTCTGGGTGTGCATCTTCAACAGAACAGAAGATACAAGGAAAATAAAAAATCCTTCCTAACAAGCTCAGCATACGTTCGTTATAGACATTAGCGAACTTCAAACTGTGCAGAAGTATCTTTCAGTGGAATAACATTTTAGGGTAGATAACAGACAAAAGTTAGTGTTCATGCATACGAAAGTGCGTGCACTATCCGATAGAAAGTATCCGTGTGGCCCCACGTAACGCGAAACTAGCCACTAGACCTCATTAGAGGCGGATCTGTCTGCATAAAAGGAGGTGGGGAGCATTGTCCTGTCAGCAGAGAAGCACTAAAACAAGCAGAATGCATCGGTCAGCAGAGCTCAGTGACTTAGAACGTAGATAAGTGATTGGATGTCACTTGTTTAACATGTCCATCAGGGACACTTCAACCCTGTTCTACCCAAATCGACTGACGGTGAAGTGACTGTGAAATGGAAAGGCAAAGGGACAACGGCAGCTAAGTCAAGGCAACGCAGACCTCATGTACTGGTGTACAGGAAACGTCGAGCTTTGCGGAGTGGGCTGCAAAAATTCTCATGAAAACAGCGTAAAGAGTCGCTTTGTAATATGTCGTCTCTAGTAATCTGAACAACAAAGGGTTGGGGAGCATACTTCTAAAAGAGCCGGGGACATGGGACATTTACTGCTGCATTATGTCATAGTCAGTCAGAGATCACGAAATTAGATTCTGATCCGCGAGGCGTACCCAAGAGCAGATGTGGATTTAGATCACAGTCTGGTAATTTAAGAAACCAGAAACCAGAAAAATCACTGGTACTGAATTTTTGAGGAGTGATGATACCTGGCTGAAGTTCGCTGATGAGTGGGTACTGAGATGAAGAATAATAGAGTAGGTAATTCAGTTGAAGAGAAGTGGAAGATAAACTTAGGTGAAAGCAAGGTGTCTGCGCAGGAACAGTTGGTAACTGAAGAAATTCTGCAATTAACCGAAAGAGCATGGCATTACAGAAATGTTCAGGGAAAGACGTTGTTGTTGTGGTCTTCAGTCCTGAGACTGGTTTGATGCAGCTCTCCATGCTACTCTATCCTGTGCAAGCTTCTTCATCTCCCAGTACCTACTGCAACCTACATCCTTCTGAATCTGCTTAGTGTATTCATCTCTTGGTCTCCCCCTACGTTTTTTACCCTCCACGCTGCCCTCCAATACTAAATTGGTGCTCCCTTGATGCCTCAGAACATGTCCTACCAACCGATCCCTTCTTCTGGTCAAGTTGTGCCACAAACTTCTCTTCTCCCCAATCCTATTCAATTCTTCCTCATTAGTTATGTGATCTACCCATCTAATCTTCAACATTCTTCTGTAGCACCACATTTCGAAAGCTTCTATTCTCTTCTTGTCAAAACTATTTACCGTCCATGTTTCACCTCCATACATGGCTACACTCCATACAAATACTTTCAGAAATGACTTCCTGACACTTAAATCTATACTCGATGTTAACAAATTTCTCTTCTTCAGAAACGCTTTCCTTGCCATTGCCAGTCTACATTTTATATCCTCTCTACTTCGACCATCATCAGTTATTTTGCTCCCCAAATAGCAGAACTCCTTTACTATTTTAAGGATCTCATTTCCTAATCTAATACCCTCTACATCACCCGACTTAATTCGACTACATTCCATTATCCTCGTTTTGCTTTTGTTGATGTTCATCTTATATCCTCCTTCAAGACACCATCCATTCCGTTCAACTGCTCTTCCAAGTCCTTTGCTGTCTGTGACAGAATTACAAAGTCATCGGCGAACCTCAAAGTTTTTATTTCTTCTCCATGGATTTTAATACCTACTCCGAATTTTTCTTTTGTTTCCTTTACTGCTTGCTCAATATACAGATTGAATAACATCGGGGAGAGGCTACAACCCTGTCTCACTCCCTTCCCGACCACTGCTTCCTTTCATGTCCCTCAACTCTTATAACTGCCATCTGGTTTCTGTACAAATTGTAAATAGCCTTTCGCTCCCTGTATTTTACCCCTGCCACCTTTAGAATTTGAAAGAGAGTATTCCAGTCAACATTGTCAAAAGCTTTCTCTAAGTCTACAAATGCTAGAAACGTAGGTTTGCCTTTCCTTAACCTAGCTTCTAAGATAAGTCGTAAGGTCAGTATTGCCTCATGTGTTCCAGTATTTCTACGGAATCCAAACTGATCTTTACCGAGGTCGGCTTCTACCAGTCTTTCCATTCGTCTGTAAAGAATTCGTGTTAGTATTTTGCAGCTGTGGCTTATTAAACTGATTGTTCGGTAATTTTCACATCTGTCAACATCTGCTTTCTTTGGGATTGGAATTATTATATTCTTCTTGAAGTCTGGAGGTATTTCGCCAGTTTCATACATCTTGCTCACCAGATGGTAGAGTTTTGTCAGGACTGGCTCTCCCAAGGCCGTCAGTAGTTCCAATGGAATGTTGTCTACTCCGGGGGCCTTGTTTCGACTCAGGTCTTTCAGTGCTCTGTCAAACTCTTCACGTAGTATCATATCTCCTATTTCATTTTCATCTACATCGTCTTCCATTTCCATAATATTGTCCTCAAGTACATCGCCCCTGTATAGACCCTCTATATACTCCTTCCACCTTTCTGCTTTCCACTCTTTGCTTAGAACTGGGTTTCCATCTGAGCTCTTGATATTCATACAAGTGGCTCTCTTTTCTCCAAAGGTCTCTTTAATTTTCCTGTAGGCAGTATGTATCTTACCCCTAGTGAGATAAGCCTCTACATCCTTACATTTGTCCTCTAGCCATGCCTGCTTAGCCATTTTGCACTTCTTGTCGATCTCATTTTTGAGACGTTTGTATTCCTTTTTGACAGCTTCATTTACTGCATTTTTGTATTTTCTCCTTTCATCAATTAAATTCAATATTTCTTGTGTTACCCAAGGATTTCTACTAGCCGTAGTCTTTTTACCTACTTGTTCCTCTGCTGCCTTCACTACTTCATCCCTCAAAGCTACCCATTCTTCTTCTACTGTACTTATTTCTCCTATTCCTGTCAATTGTTCCCTTATCCTCTCCCTGAAACTCTGTACAACCTCTGGTTCTTTCAGTTTATTCAGGTCCCATATCCTTAAATTCCCACCTTTTTGCAGTTTCTTCAGTCTTAATCTACAGGTCATCACCAATAGATTGTGGTCAGAGTCGACATCTGCCCCTGGAAATGTCTTACAATTTAAAACCTGGTTCCTAAATCTCTGTCTTACCATTATATAATCTATCTGATACATTTTAGTATCTCCAGGCCTCTTCCATGTATACAACCTTCTATCATGATTCTTAAACCAAGTGTTAGCTATGACTAAGTTGTGCTCTGTGCAAAATTCTACCAGACGCCTTCCTCTTTCATTTCTTAGCCCCAATCCATATTCACCTACTACGTTTCCTTCTCTCCCTTTTCCTACGCTCTAATTCCAGTCACCCATGACTATTAAATTTTCGTCTCCCTTCACTACCTGAATAATTTCTTTTATCTCACCATACATTTCATCAATTTCTTCATCATCTGCAGAGCTAGTTGGCATATAAACTTGTACTATTGTAGTAGGTGTGGGCTTCGTATCTATCTTGGCCACAATAATGCGTTCGGTATGCTGTTTGTAGTAGCTTACCCGCATTCCTGTTTCCCTATTCATTATTAAACCTACTCCTGCATTACCCCTATTTGACTCTGTGTTTATAACCCTGTAGTCTCCTGACCAGAAGTCTTGCTCCTCCTGCCACCGAACTTCACTAATTCCCACTATATCTAACTTTAACCTATCCATTCCCCTTTTTAAATTTTCTAACCTACCTGCCCGATTAAGGGATCTGACATTCCACGCTCCGATCCGTAGAACGCCAGTTTTCTTTCTCCTGATAACGACATCCTCTTGAGTAGTCCCCGCCCGGAGATCCGAATGGGGGACTATTTTACCTCCGGAATATTTTACCCAAGAGGACGCCATCATCATTTAATCATACAGTAAAGCTGCATGCCCTCGGGAAAAATTACGGCCATAGTTTCCCCTTGGTTTCAGCCGTTCGCAGTACCAGCACAGCAAAGCCGTTTTGGTTATTGTTACAAGGCCAGATCAGTCAATCATCGAGACTGTTGCCCTTGCAACTACTAAGAAGGCTGCTGCCCCTCTTCAGGAACCACACGTTTGTCTGGCCTCTCAACAGATACCCCTCCGTTGTGGTTGCACCTACGGTACGGCTATCTGGACAGCCAAGGTGAAGTGACTGCAGCAAAAATATGAAGAAATCAAAAAAGAAATGACCGTCGGAAAGAGTGACTCAGCCTACAGAAAAGTCAAAACAACATCCAGTGAAACTGAAAGCAGGCTTGGTACCTTTAATAATTCAGTGGTAATTCCTCTATGAAACGCAAAGGAGACAACAGGTAGGTGGAAAAACTAAACTGAAGGCCTCTACGATGGTCAGGACTTATTTGATGACGTAATAGAAGAAGAAACTGAAGTCGATATGAGGAATATAGAGGATCCATTGTTATAGTCACAGTTTGAAAAGGGCGTTTGAAGACTTGAGATTATGTAAGACATAAAGGACAGATAACTTTATACCAGAATTTCTAAAATCATTGGGGGAAGTGGCAACCAAATGACTGTTCAAGTTGGCGTGTGAGATCTATTAGACTGGCGACATATCATTAGACTTTCGGAAAAATATATTCCGAATATAACAATGGCAGATAGTAGATGAGAACTGTAGCACAAACAGTTTAAGACCTCACACATCCCAGCTGCTGACAAGAAGCATATACATATGAATGGAAAAGAACATTGAAGATCTGATATATGACGATAAGTTTGGGTCTAGGAGTATGTTTCAAATTATGAGAAAAACCGGAGTAAGCTGTAGAGGAGGACGGGCAATCTCTACATCCATAAAGCAATGACAGATGTAATAGAAATGTTCACAATTTCGATTTAAATTCATGTTGAAAAGGTATCAGTGTCACGATTCGTTGATGACGTTGTTATCCTCAGTGAAAGTGAAGGTAATTATAGGATATGTTTAGTGGAAAGACCTTTCTAATGAATGAAGACTATGGATTGAGGGTAAACAGGAAAAAGACAAAAGTAATGAGAAGTGGCAGAAATGACATACCATGAAACATAATGCCAAAACGAAGTTAAGGAATACTTCTACTTTGAAATCAAAGTAGCTTATGAGGGATGAAGCAAGAACGCAATGACCAGACCAGCGCACGCAGAGAGAGCACTCCTGTCCAAGAGAAATCTGTCAGTATCAAACATAGACTCTGACTGGAGGAAGATATTTCTGAGAATGTACGTCTTGAGACACAGGATCGTATGGCAGTGAATGATGGACAGTGGAAAAACCGGAACGGAAGAGTATCGAAGCGTTCTAGATGTGATACTACAGAGGAATGTTAAAAATATATTGACACGTATGATGCGGAATGAGGACGTTATTCGCAGAATCTCTCAAGAAAGGAATATTGGGAAAACACTGAGAAGAGGAAGAGGATGAAAGGAAATGTGTTAAGACATGAGGCATTAATCCCCATGGGTTGGTTCAAATGGCTCTGAGCACTATGGGACTCAACTGCTGTGGTCATAAGTCTCCTAGAACTTAGAACTATTTAAACCTAACTAACCTAAGGACACCACACACATCCAAGCCCGAGGCAGGATTCGAACCTGCGACCGTAGCGGTCGTGCGGTTCCAGACTGTAGCGCCTTTAACCGCTCGGCCACTCCGGCCGGCAATCCCCATGGTACATGAGAGAGCTGTGAAGGGTAAAAACTGTAGGGGAGGACGGAGACTGGAATATATCCCACAAATAATTGGGGACTTTGGGTACATGTCTTATGTTGAAGTGAGGAGTTTGATGGAGAAGAGTAACTTGTGGAGTGAAGTATCAAACCAATAACGAAGCCGATGGCTCGAAACGTCACTCGTGCGATATATAAAAAAAAAAAAAAAAATTGTCGCCCTTCGCTTTCGCTCTCTGCAATACGAGAGTAATTATATAACCATCAACGGCCTTTTTATATTCCCCATTCTGCTGTTTATCTCAGATAGGTAGCTAGTTTGTGTTCTTGTACAACCTACGATAAATAGAGTGAGTTACAACAAAGTAATTTTATGTCATTAATTCACGTATTATTAAAGCGAATACTAGTTTACATTACAATTAATACTGAAAGGAAGTTTAGGACAGAAATTATTTATAGCGTGTGGTGAGTTTGCATGTTATGTGTCAAGGAAATCAATTGAGTGTTGTAAAGCTCATTTTCTTTTGGGACATTTTCGAGCGTGGATCTTCGTGATTTATTATAAATGGCATAAACTTTCTGGAGAAAAAAATTTATTACACTCTTTCAGAGGTTTCCAGCTTACTGACGATTGTTGCAGCAGTGCATATCGAGCACATGAAATGATTAAATTTACAAACCATCATAATATGTCGTTCTGAGGTACCATATATAGACGCATGCTGCCACGCCCATATTAATACGTGCCTCCACAGGCGGCAATGCAGGCGCTGTCATTAACATCCAGCAGGTAGTACAGATGGCAACGACTTTCCTGGAGTACGTTATGCCACGCCTGCCTGATCTGTTTACGCTGCTCTGTAAGAGTTGTCGGTTGACGACTCGCACAAGTCACTTCTCTTCCCGTCGTATACATACTCGATTGGAGACAAGTCCGGAGGTCGTGCTGGCCAGGGAAGTTGTTGCACATATAGCAGAGCACGATCAGTTACACGAGCAATGTGTGAGCCAGCTTTATCCTTGTGGAATAACACATCACCTTCATGTAGCACGAACGGCAAAATAAGGGGTCTGACAACAGTCTACACATACCAACCACCGGTTAGAGGTCTTTCGAGATACAATAAAGGTGAACAGGTACTGTAACTTATCGCATTCCAGACCACAACGCCTTCAGTGGGCCTAGTGAAACTTCGACGAACACACACTACAAGATATCGCCCACAAGGTCAATATCGTAGGTGCAAACGACCAAAACTTACACACAGAAGCATCAGCTTTCATAGCTGAAGATAAAGCTGAGGCATTCCATCTTCTAAGTTATCCTCCGGCGGTACCAGTCGGCTCGTACACGCCAATGCATTTGCGTGAGTGGAAGAAAGGCTAGAGGTGTGCGTGCCCATTGTGCCACAACTAACAACCAATCACTACTGCTCATGTTGTCACGTCTGGGATCGCAAGCCCTCTTATCTCTGCTATGGTAGTTGTTACCATCTGCCACTGCTGCCCTCACATTACGACGATACTGGCGGGCGTCTGTGCCGCGTGGACGTTCAGAACCGCGTCTACAGTATTGATAATGCTCACGTGACCACTGATATGAGCATCGTTGCAAAAGTTAAGCGGCACGTTCAACTTATGCGCCAGTTGTCCGAAAGGATCATTACGTCAGTCCGAAAACCATATTTTGATCCCCTTCAAACTCGCCCAGTTGGCTGTAGGAAGCACAAGTGCGTCTCCTCTTAGAAGGAAGACAATGATGGCACTCTGGTAGCTATGCCACTACGGTATCTGCTACTCGGACGACTTTGAAACCATATCAGTACATCTGTTATCCCCCAGGTGACATATGCCGTCATCGAATCAAACTCATCGACATATGTTACGTTCGTCATAGATATTAGTCGTTTTCGTGGAGTACTATTTTTTTCCCAGCAGTGTATTTTTTATGAGATTGCAACTACGGTAACATTGTTTATTGCCCTAGCTCTTCAGGTTGGTTGGTTGTGGCCTTGTGTTCTAAGACTGGTTTCATGCAGCTCTCCATGCTACTCCATCTTGTGCGAGCGTCTTCATCTCCAAATAACTATTGAAACTTACATCTTTCTGAATTTGCTTACTGTATTCACCTGTTGGTGTCCATCCACGATTTGTACCACTCACACTTCCCTCCAATACTAAACTGGCAATCCTTGATGTCTCGGAATGCGTCCTATCAACCGATTCCTTCTTTTCGTCAAATTTTCCCACAAATTCCTTGCCTCCCTAATTCCATTAAGTACATCCTCAGTATTTTCGTGAACGACCCATCTACAGCATTCTCCTGTAGCATCACATTTCGAAAGCTCCTAATGACTGTTTACTCAACCTGTTTTCGTCCATGTTTTATTTCCATACATGGATACACCCCAGACAAATACTTTCAGAAAAGGCTTCCCAACACTTACATCTATATTCGATGTTAATACATTTCTGCTCAGCAGAAATTGTTTCTTGCCATGTCCACATTTTCTAGCCTCTCTGGTCCGGCCATCATCTTTTATTTTGCTGCCCAAATAGTAAAAGTCATCTACTACCTTAAGCGTCTCGTTTCCTAATCTAATTTCCTTACCATCACATGATTTAATTCGACTACTTTCCGTTACCCTTGTATTGCTTTCATTGATGTTCATCTTACATCCTGTCCATTCCGTTCAACTACTCTTACAAGTCCTTTGGTGTCTCTGACAGAATTACAATGTCGGCGGCAAACCTTAAAGTTTTTATTTTTTCTCCCTGAACTTTAATTCCTACTCCAAATTTTTGTTTCATTTCCTGCTATATACACATATTGAAAAACATCGGGGTTAGGCTACAACCCTGTCTCATTCCATTCTCAATCACTGCTCGCCTTTCATGCCCCTCGGCTCTTAAAACTGCCGTCTGGTTTCTCTACAAGTTGTAAATAGCGTTTCGCTTCCTGTGTTTTACCCCTGTTATCATCAGAATTAGAAAGCGAGTATTCCAGTCGACATTGTCAAACATTTTCTCTAAGTGCAGAAATACTATGAACGTAAGTTTGCCTATCTTATCAGGTACGTCGTAAGGTCAGTATTGCCCCTCGCGTTCCCACATTTCTCCTGAAGTATGCTTCTACTAGTTCTTCCGTTCTTTTGTGAAGAATACTTGTTAGTATTTTGCAAATGTGAGTTACTGAACTGATTGCTCGATAATTTTCACAACTGTTGGCAACAACTTTCTTTGTAATTGGAATTACTGTATTATTCTTGAAGTCTGAGGATATTCCACCTGTCTCATGCGTTTTGTACATCAGATGGAAGATTTTTGTCATTGCCGGCTCTCTCAAGGCTACCAGTAATTTTGATCGAATTTCAGCTATTCCGGAGGACTTATTTCGACTTCGATCTTTTAGAGCCTTGTCAGATTCTTCTTGCAGTATCATACCTCCCATCTCACCTTCATCTGCGTCACTTCCCCTTGTATAACATTAATTTCAAGTTTATCTCCCTTGGATAGACCCTCAATATACACCTCCAGCTTTCCCTTCTGTGCTTAGGACTGTTTACCACCCGAGTCCTTGATATTCATGTAGCTGTTTTCCCCAAAGACCTCTTAAACTTTCCTGTAGGCGGTATCTATCATTACCCTAGTGGAATATGCTTCTAAATCCTTACATCGGCCCTCTAGCCATTGCTGCTTAGCAATTTTGCATTTCCTGTCAGTCTCATTTTTTAAATCTTGGACTCGCCTTCGGGAGGACGACGGTTCAATCCCGTCTCCGGCCATCCTGATTTAGGTTTTCCGTGATTTCCCTAAATCGTTTCAGGCAAATGCCGGGATGGTTCCTTTGAAAGGGCACGGCCGATTTCCTGCCCAATCCTTCCCTAACCCGAGCTTGCGCTCCGTCTCTAATGACCTCGTTGTCGACGGGACTTTAAACACTACCCACCACCACCTTTTTAAATCTTTATATTCCGTTTCTCCTGCGTCATTTGCTGCATTTTTAAATATTCTTCTTTCGTCAGTCAAGTTAAATATCTCTTGTGCTATCCAAGGATTCCTACTAGACTCTGTCCAAAATGGTCCAAATGGCTCTAAGCGCTATGGACTTAACGTCGGAGGTCATCAGTCCCCTATGCTTAGAACTACTTAAACCTAACGAACCTAAGGACATCACACACATCCATGCCCGGGGCAGGATTCAAACCTACGACCGTAGCAGCAGCGCGGTTCCTCGAAGGGCCCGGTCACTGCGGACGGCCTACTAGACCCTGTCTTTTTGCCTATTTTATTCTTTGCTGCCTTCACTACTTCGTCTCTTGAAGCTACTGATTCGTCTTCTACTATATTCCTTTCCCCTTTCTACTCAACCTTTGTGTATTGTTCCCTCTGAAGTTCCCAACAACCTCAAGTTTTTTTCAACATTTACAGGTCCCATCTCCTTAATTTCCCAATTTTTTCCAATTTCTTACACTTCAGTCTACAGTTCATAACCAATAAATTGTGGTCACAATCCACATTAAGCCCTGAACAAGTCTTAAAATTTAAAATCTGGTCCCTAAATCTTTTTTAACCATTACATAAGCAATCCGAAACATTTCGGTGTCTCTAGGTATCTTTCCACGTACAGAACCTTCTTTTATGATTCTAAAACCTGCTGCTAGCAATGATTAAATTAAATTATGTGCAAGGTTCTAGAAGGTAGCTTCCTCTATCATTTCTTTCCCCTACTACTTTCCTTTATCATACATTTCTTAAATCTCCTCATCATCTCCGGAGCTGTTCGGTATGTAAAGATAAACTACTGTGGTAGACGTGGGCTTCGTGTCTATCTTGGCTTCGATAATGCGTTCACTATGCTGTTCACAGTAGCCTACCCGCATTTCTATTTTTCTTATTCATTATTAAACTTACTCCTGCGTTACGTCTATCTGATGTATTTATAAAGTGTATTCATTTGACGGGGATTCCTGTTCCTCCTGGCTCCAAACTTCACTAAATCCCACTACATCTAACTTCATTCTATCCATTTTCCTATTTAAACTTTCTAACCTACGTGCCCGACTAAGGGATCTAACGTCCCAAGCTCCGATTCGTAGAACGTCAGTTTTTTTCTCCTGATGGCGACATCCGTCTGAGTAGCCCCGTCAGGAGATCCGAATGAGTGACTAAGTTACCTCCGGAATATTTTACCCAAGAGGACCCCATCGTCATTTAACCATACAGTAAAACCGCTCGTCGTCGGAAAGAATTACGGCTGTAGTTTCCCCTTGTTTTCAGCCGTTCCAACTATAAGCTTGCCAAGACGGTTTTGGTTTATGTTACAAGGCCAGATCAGTAAATCATCTAGCCTGTTGCCCCTGAAACTACTGAAAAGGCTGCTGACCCTCTGTAATATTTGTAATTTCCGCCTCACAAACATTAATATACGCTCAATAGTAAACGCCTGATGGCCTAAAGTTATCGAACAAGTGTAAAGTAAAGTAAATGAACCATCGCATAGCAGCGACAGAGTCTATTATTGTTTATCTTTGCCGTTCTTGCGCGGTGCCTTTAAATCTCTATGAACATGTATCGATTAATGGTATAAAAAAGAATTATGTTGTTTCAAGACAAATGAGGCTTTTGGCGCCTCACCTTTTACTGTTTGTATTCTATGAAAGGCGGACGCGGACTTGCTGCGTTCCGCAACTGTATTTTATGTGAAAATATTGAGTGAAAATGCTAATTGTTATTTTTTCCAATCAGAAAACATGTAGTTTCTTGTAACTGATTACGAACAGACAGCATCAAGAGGACATTTTGACTGATATGTATAAAGTATTTAACCACAATGGTCACCTATTCTAATTTAATATGAAAAGGTACGTAGCATTAAAAAAATGTGTGTTAAAGATAAGTGTGCTTATTTTAGTAAATTAACCTTGATCATTTCCATCTCCTTATTTACCTGAATGATAATTATTTTGTGTTACTTCATCAACAGAAATTACGATCACGCTGATGGGCCGAATACAGCATGAGGCAGAAGGAACATTATCGTTTTCCTATTATTTCTGAACCAACTCTTTTTTAATTGTGTAGTGTTGCATTTCTTTTTAAAGTCTATAAATCTTCTGGTCCCCTATTGTTGATCCGGGTATGACTACATCGCGACTATAAAAATGCACCGGCGGGGTCAGGGATTTTCTCTGCCTCGTGATGACTGGGTATTGTGTGCTGTCCTTATGTTAGTTAGGTTTAAGTAGTTCTGAGTTCTAGGGGACTGATGACCATAGATGTTAAGTCCCATATTGCTCAGAGCCATTTGAACCATTTTTTTATAAAAATGCACAGAAATGATAATGTTTCTTCCGAACGATCTCAAATATATATCAATATGCTGCTATTACTCAGATATTTAATGATTAACGTATGTTATTATAATAGTGTAATCAATCCCTGATTCTGTTGCCAAGTGGCCCACCAAAATATTCACTTTTTCGACATAAAAAAAAAATTAAATTACATTTCTTTTTATTTCCCCCCCCCCCCCCCCCTCGCCCAAGAGCAACGTTACACCTCTTGAAAAACCACATGTTTGTCTGGCTTCCCAACAGACACGCCTCCATTGTGGCTGCACTTACGGTACGGCTCTTTGTATCGCTGTGGCAAGAAAGCCACCCCACCGATGCCAAGGTCCATGGCTCATTGGGGTGAGGGGGCGGGAGCCACAAATAGAGCAAGGAAATGTTAGATCAGTTATTATGCTTTTAAATACATTGGCATGCAACTGTATTAATTTCTGTGGTATCGATACCTACGATGCCACGGCGTAGGTGCAAGTTCGTAGGTTGGCACTACGACACCGACACCGACGACAGCGCCCTCTTGCCGGCGCTGTGCAGCTCTACGAGCGCCGCTCCAGATTCTGCCCATTTGATCAAGAGCAGTCGACCAAGCAACTCAGCTTCTACTTCATAGGGGGCTAGCCATTACAGATTTTGCCTTTGTAACTTCTAGCCGAGGTTAGACGTGATTTATGTACAGCTTCGCACCTACGTGCTCATCTCAGCCAAAGTTAAGTATTATCAGTTGTATATGTTCATACACCAGTAAAATAGTTATAACCTATACGCAGTAACGAAGCATCTCACCTTTTCCTGCTCTTACACACTTCCTACATTCGGCCTACCCTTCAGTTTACAGGTGCAGACGCATGCCTGGGAGGCGGATTACAAAAATTTCAGTACACTGAACATTATAAAACGTGACTTTCAAAGTGCTACGAACAGTCCGGCCAGCACATGACTGTCGGTAGGTAGTTAAAAAGAAAGCGGTATAATGATCGAAGAACTCTTCACCCTTAGGTTAGTTAGGTTTACGTAGTTCTAAGTTCTAGGAAACTGATGACCTCAGCAGTTAAGTCCCATAGTGCTCAGAGCCATTTGAACCATTTGAACTCTTTATCCGGCAAAAACTTTTTTAGTCAGTGCGATGCAATGCTTGTTGTGGTGTAACGAGCGGTGCCACGTGGACATGGGTGAGTGGAAGTGAGTGAGCTGGCGCTAGGAATCACGTTATCTTCTGTAGCAATCCGATGGAATTGGCGAATTTCTGTAAAATGTTACCTACCATCATTTAAAGTGACAGTTGTCGAGAACAGAGGAGATTGTGTTACGGTGTGGGTGTGTTTTACCTGGTTACGGTGATGTTCCTTTACTTCCCTTAAGAAACCACTCAACGCGGAAGTATATGAACAAATTTTACAGTAAAGGTGGAGTTCCAAGATATTGATTGCTTATATCAGAGTGACAATGCAACATGTCGCAAAGTAGTATATCTGAAGCGAAGGTTTGTGAACATCTTCTTGAAATTAGATGGTCTGACCAGAGCAACGGCTCCCACCAACGGAACATTTTTTAGTGTGAGTTAGAGCGTCAGCTTTGCTCCACTACCTTATTTGGTTACCTGTGGCGAGGAAGAATGATCTGCCATTGCTTCACACGTGTTCGGACACTACAATGGAACTGCCCCAGCAGAGCTCAAATCGCCATAAAGGGGAAGGGAGGACGCAACTCATATTAAGGTCGATACTTTCTGGCTACTTTTAATCAATGTGTTCGTCTCTTAAATATAGAATCCACGCAAACAAGTCAAGCATATTATTACTTTCATTATCACTGTTTTCGAATCAGTTTACATCTGGTTCCCTCAATAATCACGATATTTCAGTCTATCTGTCTTCCTATAACATATACTCAAATTCATTTTTGTGTCCTGTAAGTAGAAACACAGCCATAATATTGTAGGTCCCAACAAACTGCCACAGAATCATTAAAAGTCGGCCGGCCGGTGTGGGCGAGCGGTTCTAGGCGCTTCAGTCTGGAACTGCGTGACCGATACGGTCGCAGGTTCGAATCCTGCTTCGGGCATGAATGTCTGTGATGTCCTTAGGTTAGTTAGGTTTAAGTAGTTCGAAGTTCTAGGGGACTGATGACCTTAGATGTTAAGTCCCATAGTGCTCAGAGCCATTTTTTCACTAAAAGTCACGTATCGAAATATGTATAATTAAATAATTTTGTATGTATTGTAGACCGCTGAAGATGCCTAACATGAATAGGCGAAAGACATCAAGTACTCAAGCATAAATTATGCAAGAAAAACGAAAGTTTTCTTATCTTTGTGATAAAACATATTTCTTGTTAGTGCCTGAGGAAAACGGCTGCAATTATTAATAGTTTTAATTAAGTTAACTAATGACACACTTCTTTGATGCAACAATCAACTATGCAGCTCAAGTCAGTATTCCATTGCGATTTTGGTCCCCAGTTTCTGTATTCTTAATGAGTGTGTAAACCTCTGTATTATTCAATTGTATCGCAGCTACTCTTTTTGTTGTTGAATTAAATCCAATAAAATTGTTGATCTACTAGATCAGAAAAAAAGAACTTTAGAAGGACTTCTGCTCTACAACGAGTGAATAAAAGTATGGTGAAAAGGACAGCGCCTTACCACGCCTAATACGATTCAAATCTGCTACCAGTCGTCTGGTAACGGATAAACAGAGATCTACATGGTTTTCAAGGGAATCATATTCCTTCGTTCCTGAAAAATAGTGCCGTTCGGGTAACGATGATGAGGGAGGATAGCAATCATGCACTCTTCTCTCCAAAGTAGATCACAAAAGCTCAATAATACGAACGTCTGGTGGCTGCGGCGCCAGGTGAGATGCAATTCCTCCTGCTCACAAAACGGAGTTGCGCGAAGGACAGGATTGAAACGTCTACCAATTTCCGTCTCATTGGCATATTTTCTTCGTGGTGGGTTGTCATTTTTCTTCTTTTGTGTGTGTGTGTGTGTGTGTGTGTGTGTGTGTGTGTGTGTGTGAGAGAGAGAGAGAGAGAGAGAGAGAGAAAGAGAAAGAGAGAGAGAGAGAGAAGTGCCAGATATCATTATTACACCAAAATATTCGAGAACTGACAAGTAAAATTGGTGAGCTACTTACCTCGAGGAAATAGTCCTCAGACCCAGCTGATACTGCGGTGTCGATAGCAACTCCGTTGGCCGCGCCGGCGCGCCGCGCGCAGCTCTCAGCTACTCGTACGCTACAGACGGCCCTTTTGAACCTGCCGCCAGCGTGCCGCCACGTATGATCGCTTTCCTTCGCCTGTCGTTGTACGAGGGGCGGCGCCACGCATACACGCCGCCAGAGAACACTCAGATCACGTCACCTCACCAGCCGGCGCACCCTTCCAAGCTGCCGCAACTTAGAGCTCGTCACAGATCGAATGCATCTGTAGACTTACGAATGTTATTGTGGAAGATTGCAGTCGGGAACAATACATCGAAGTTGCACGACGATACCATGTGTTATTAATATTCACTTATACAGGGTCACCAGAAACAGTCTGAGAGGCCTGAAAGGGTATCGCAGAGTAGGCTGTGCTGAGAATCAGTGGTTAAGAAAAGAAATTCAATTCGTAGCGCCGTTTCTGATGGAATTAACATTGAAGTTAGCCAATCAGACTGTTGTGCGCGCTAATTCAATCGGCTCGCTAGATATAATTAGTGTCAGTTGTTCTCACAGTGTAGATGATAGCAAATGAGACTGCCCTGTCCAGTTTTTGTATCATTCTCATGTTCGGTTTAAGCAAACCAAATGAAGAACTTGTTTGGCGACACCGTCTCTGGCGGGCCGCTTCAATTTGCACGTTCAGCGGCCTGATTGGCTAACTACAACGGTGATTAACTCGGAAATGGCACAATGTATCAGTTTTTCCCTAACAACTGTTTCTTAGCGTAATATAACCTGCAACACCCTTAGAAGCATTTCAAACTGTTTCTCACAACCCTGCGCAAGTGTGTTGGCATTCAAGGCTATTTGTTACAATCAAAAACATTCCTGACTTCTGTAGACAGGATGTTCATTTTAACGAAAACACTGAAAGATCTCGAAAACTACACATCGGATCAAAAAGAGTTATGATTCCAATTCGTTTCGGAAGGGGACATCCAATAGAACCACGCTCAACCACCCCTTCATATCCGCGCTGCGGGGTCAACTTTGAAAACCCCGCTTTTTATCGCAGATTACGATTCTACGGCAAAATCTACATACCTTTTTTTTTCTGAAGCCTTTTCTTCGTTTCGCCGCAAATCGCGCTGTAGACGGGGGAATAGAAATGTTTACACAACCGCATTTTACAGCATGCTACCCAATGGCCCTTGGATATCCAATGGCATGTGAGACCCCACCTCCGTGCTGCGAGGGTAGGGCAGGAGAGTATTTCATAATTTCTAATTGGAAACCCCATTCGCTACGTTGTTTTCTTATGTTATTCAAACGTATTACCACCAACTTCAATAGCCTTAGTGATCAACTTTTCAAATAACCGTGCACGGGACAGGAGCATATCTGCGGGAATGTTAGCACAGGCTTTTCTGATGCCGACGACCATGACTCCACGGCCTGTTGGCACCTACCAATACACCTTACCTCTTAAATATCCCCACAGAAAGAAATCCGGCGACATAAAATCCAGCTACCTAGCGAACCAGTTAACAGGGCCACTTCTGCCGATCCACCGACAAGTGTGAACAGGGTCTAATACCTCCAGAGCATCAATTGCGTATAGCGCTGGGCAACCGTTATACTGAAACAATATACTTTCTCGAACGTCCAGGTCAACTTCCCGTGGTAGTACCGGTAGTTCCTGTCCCAGAACAGTTCGATATGTGCGTCCATTCAACGTGCCATCGATAAAATATCTGCGTTTGCTCTACATGATTCCACACAATACGTTAACCGACGCCGCCGATACCCAACTTACCGTAACCAGCAGGGATTGTTTACACTCCAGTAATGCATGTTATGTTGGTTAACGCTTGCACCGTTTGTGAATGTAGATTCATCGGGAAATGGTACCGCGGCAAAGAACGTGGGGGTCGTTTGCATTTGTTGAAATGTCCATTCACACAACACTACCCGTTAATGGAAATCAGTTCCATGAAGTTCTTGATCTAATGACACGTGGTATGGATGATACTTATGACGATGCACTATTGTCACAATATTTCCTACGGACGTATTGGAGTCGCGGTGTAATGGTCGGGCGCTTATCCTTAGACTGTGGTGCACTGCCGCTAGTACAACTACTTCATTATCTTGTCGTGTAACACGTTTGCTTCCTTTCCTTTTGCGGTCTGTACGCTGCTATCGAGCGGGAGACTTCTCTGCGAAACGCTCGGCATACAAGGCAACAGCAGCCTCAACATTTCTCCTACGTTCTCCAAAAAATCAACATCATTTCAGTTTTTTCTTCTGTGGTTGCTGCATTCGCCGGCCACTTCCACGTCTGTTCTCCAAATATATGTAGGTGTGCAGGTAAGAAAGACTGTGAAAGTGTTCTAATGATTAGGGCCGCTACCTTTTCTACGTCTGCACTATGCATGAGCTCCGGTCGCAGTGTACTACCTGTTATGATACTATGTAATTCGCTACACGGCCGCAGTAGCACGTCGAGTAGTGCCCTTGCGACTGGGATTTCCAATTAGAAGTTTACTAAGTACTGTCATGTCCTACCCTCGCAGCATGAAAGTGGGATACCACGTACCACTGTTCAAGGGCCATTGAGTAGCATGTCGTAAATTACGATTGTGTATTCATTTCTATTTGTCCAATTACTGCGCCGTCTGTGGTGAAACGAAGAAAATGCTTCAGGCAAGATATGTAGATTTCACCGTACAATCGTAATCTACAATAAAAAAACGTCTGCGTCCGAGACAGACAAATTGATTAGATGTGTAGTTTTCGAGATATTTATCTGTCTTAAGGTAATATGAACACCCAGTGTAACTCAGCATCACAGAATAACCTACATCGTTCAAAGTCAAGTGTAACTCAATTTTTAAGCTGCATAGTTAAATAAACTTATTAACGTGTTATGTTTTATAGATACCTGTTTTATAGATATCTGATGCATTTATTGTCACCTCATCTACTGATGCAACAGGTCTATTCTGCATCTCTGGACAACAAGTGAGCACTGGTATAGATGTGTGAAGTATCAGAGGATTTAGGTTAATAACTCACTTCTGCAGAGCAGAAATGGAGAAAGAAAGCGTTGCTGAATAATCTCGCACTGTTCAAAATAAAGAAAATAGATTTCCGTAAATTTTTGTTAGAGGAGAGAATGAAATCATTTGTGACAGAATTTCCTAATAAATCCCTTGCAATAAAGAGAGTATACCAAGCAACAGCAGGTAACTGTAACCTGATCATTAGCCACCTGAAACTCTGTTATCATATCTAACAGTAAAATCTTCTGGTGATTTTAATACGTATTTGTGTAAAATTCCTCCAGTAAGAATTAATTGCAATCAGTATACTATCATTCAACTCACTTCCTCTTCTCAAATTCCCTGCTAAGGTAGAGATATACTAATAAACAGCTACTGATAATTTACATAAGGGTGTAATGAACAAAATTTATATAAAAAACCAATGTTCAATGATTCCTCATTCAATGAAACGAAATTTACTTAATTAAATGTTAAAACTGATACTAAATTTTTAGACCTTAATTTAAGCCAGTGATAGATTTTTTATCATTTGAAAGTTGTTATGTCCAAAGAAAAGCCATATAAAGTCAAAAGCCTATAGCCGGCCGCGGTGGTCTAGCGGTTGTAGGCGCTCAGTCCGGAACCGCGCGACTGCTACGGTCGCAGGTTCGAATCCTGGCTCGAGCATGGATGTGTGTGATGTCCTTAGGTTAGTTAGGTTTAAGTAGTTCTTCGTTGTAGGGGACTGATGACCACACATGCTAAGTCCCATAGTGCTCAGAGCCATTTCACCCATCAAAAGCCTATAACAAAGCTGTGGATAACTCACGAAATAACGTCAGCTTGTGAAACGAAAAGGAAACTGCATGTGTCAGTCAGAAACAACTCTGACGTTGATGCCATGTCTCATGACAAGACATATTGCAAAATACTGATTCTAGAAATTCAGAAGTCGAAGCAATAGTATTACGAGCAAAAGAGTGTTATGGAGAATAACAAAATAAAGGCAATAAGGGGTTTAGTGAGGGAGGACACTGCTACAACAAGAGACGAAAATAAGCAGATAGCAGTGAAAGTGTGTAGTGTTGTAAAACATCTTAACAGGCTATTCATCACAGGTGTGTGTGGTGTGAGATCAAGAAATGTCCTGCAAAAACCTGATCAAGGAATGGTTTTATATCTTTTGACTGCTCTAAAGAAGAGTTAACGCTTTCACACTGGTAATATTAAACTCTTTATGCTTAACCATTACGGATATTTTAGAAGCGTGACTGTATATTAAATGTAAATAAGTTGTACACAACTGCAACCAGTCACTTTTTTTCCAATAATAATGTTTTATTACATGAACCGGTTTTCGAACCCTTTCAGGTTCATCTTCAGACGATTACGGGAGGATCCGGGAAGTTACATCATTACTGGTAGTAGCATAATGCTGGGTGCTGGTTCTATGGCAGAAAGATGAGTCACACTTTAATGTATCGCCATGACTATAGCTTATCTGTCGATATGGATATAAATTTAGTTCTTACTTACAGCGACAGTATAGGCGGATTTTTTCGTATCTGTCTGCTTCCATTTTGATGTCCAGAACACTTTCTCACGAACTATATTAGTTTACACTTTGACAGTGACACTTTACCAGCATCCAGTATGCGCTTTACAACTGTTGCTTGTAACAAAGATCTTGACAGAGACATATGGCATAAGCCTACTTTGTACAGAGATGTAATTTGTTGTTCTCTACATGCGTTAAAGTCGATATAAGGGCAAGTTTTTTATCAGAATGGCGATAACATGAGAGTACTAGATAAAATAATAATTAATTACTACAAGAACAAATTGCAGGTGATCTGACATGTTATTTCTACTAGTATGTTACAGGCAGTTTTTTTTTTTTTTTTTTTTTTTTTTTTGGACATCTAAATGGAGGCAGACAGATACGAAAAAAGCCGCCCATACTGTCGCAGTAAGTAAAAACTAAATTTACGTCCATATCGACAGATAAGCTATTGTCATGGCGATACATTAAAGTGTGACCCATCTTTCTGCCATAGAACCAGCACCCAGCATTATGCTACTACCAGTAATGATGTAACTTCCTGGATCCTCCCGAAATCATCTGAAGATGAACCTGAAAGAGTTCGAAAACCGGTTCTTGTAATAAGGCATTATTATTGAAAAAAAGAGACTGGTTGCAGTTGTGTATAACTTGTTTACATTTAATATACAGTCACGGTTCTAAAATATCCGTAATGGATAAGCATAATCTGTTGATACCACGCCATGTAATTAGAACAATGCGCGAATTTCGGCAATGTAAACTTTAACTAACGAAAACAATCCTTGCAATATGATTCAACAAGAAATGTCTCTCAGAAAACGTGACTCCAAATTATATCAGAATAAAAATAACGAGTCAATGTATGTCAGCCAAGATAGCAAAAGCACGATGTGAAATTATTTGGTTAAAAACTGAAATCAGGTCTCTTTACAAAAAGAAAGATCTGCACAATTCAAAGCTCTGTAATATGCACTTAGAACTTAGCCATAAACTTGTCGCTAATGACTTCATGGTCTTCCTAGACTATGTCAACATATATGTGAACAAAGAACGTATTATCATCTCATATAGACACGAGAAAAAGATAAATGCTCTAATTTCAAAGAATGCAGTGAGGTCCCCAGTACCTCTTCTGAAACGGAACATAAGATTTTTGATAAAGTGATAAATACTACAGAAATATGCTTAAGTAGTAATGAATTAAAGCTGTTAAACAAAGGCCTTAAGCACAACATTGCCCCCTCACTAAATAAAAGCAACATTAAAGACCGCATAGTTAGTACAAAATTTGCATGTACAGCAGCTAAACTAAAACACAATGAACAAAATCCTGTAGCTCATAAGGCAAACAACATCATTATGAGAAAAATTCTCCAGAACAAAATGTACAATAAGGTGAATACCGAACATAAGATATTATGTGACACAAATAAGAAACTTTCAGTTGACAATGCCCTCATTGTCAGAGCAGACAAAGGTAACACAGCTGTTGTCATGTATGAATCAGACTATATTAGCAAAACTTGTGAATTCTTCAGAAAGAATAATATAAAGGAAATAGCATACGACCCTATTCCCAAATTCCATGATACAATTAAAAGTTACTTGAAAACTGCAACTTCTTGTTGACACCATTCGAAGCAAAGCACTGTATAGTGATGAACCCTTGCGCACCAAATCTGAGGTCACAGCTTAAGATCCACAAACCAGAATGGCTAATACGTCTCATGGCGAACCCTACCAATAGCCCAGGCTATAAAATCACCAAAACACTTAGTGATGTTATCCGCAAGGCTTATGTATTTGAAAATAAATACTCCATTAAAAACAGTTATGAACTCATCAATAGTATAAAAGATATCCCCATCCCAGTCACAGCTAAATTTTCATCTCTTGACATAGTGAACTCATATACAAACATACATGTCAAGGAAACAATTAGATTAATAAGGAATAACATACTGAAACATGGGACAATGGGTAGAGCTGAAATCTATGAACTCATAGAAATCCTGGAACTCATATTGTCACACAACTACTTCCTGTTCAACAACAAGTTTTACATTTAGCAAGATGGACTGGCAATGGGTAGTAGCCTTGCAGGCTTGCTAGCAGACATATTTATCAATAACCTTGAAAATAACTTTTCAGGTCCCAAACCCAACTGAAAGATAAGTTGCTTTATTACAAACGCTATGTTGTTGACACATTCATTCTGTTCACTGGAGCAACAGAAGAAACAGATAATCAAGCCAAAGAACTTATTAAAATACGCAATAAAATCCAATTCACAGTAGAACATGAAACACCAGAAGGCATTAACTATCTTGATCTAACAATCTCAAATAAAAATCAGAAGCATAAATTTCAAGTTTTCAGAAAGCCAACAACCACCAATGTTACCATACACAAATCCTCTTGCCATCCAGACCAACATAAAAAAGCATTCTTCAGAAGAATGGTTAATCGCATTCTTAAAATCCCAATCGACACAAATGAAAGACAAAATGAAACAGAAATTCTGAAATCACTTGCCTCTACCAGCGGGTACAACCATGCAATAATAGATAAACTAATCCATACAGCAAAACTAAATCAATCAACTGTTGAACAACCACCCACATACAAGAAAACCACATTTGTTGGTCTGCCTTTCCTAGGGAAGATTTCTCACCAAATTGCCAACCTCTTCAAGACATACAACATAAAATTCAGTTTCTTCCCCAACAACAAAATACAAAATAAAATCATACACAGCACCAAAACCACTATACAACAATATCAAAGCTCCTGTGTGTACAAGCTCACTTGAAACTCATGTCGAGGCTTCTACATTGGACAAACTGGTAGAAGCTTCACAACAAGATTTAAAGAACACATGGATGCACTCCATCTTAACAACCTGACAAGTCCAGCTTTGCCTCACATCTTGTCCAACACAATCATTCTGCAAACAACATAGAACAGAATCTCCGAAAACTACATTTTGCCAACAAGGGCACAATACTTGACCTTCTTGAAGAAACTGAAATACACTCCTGGAAATTGAAATAAGAACACCGTGAATTCATTGTCCCAGGAAGGGGAAACTTTATTGACACATTCCTGGGGTCAGATACATCACATGATCACACTGACAGAACCACAGGCACATAGACACAGGCAACAGAGCATGCACAATGTCGGCACTAGTACAGTGTATATCCACCTTTCGCAACAATGCAGGCTGCTATTCTCCCATGGAGACGATCGTAGAGATGCTGGATGTCGTCCTGTGGAACGGCTTGCCATGCCATTTCCACCTGGCGCCTCAGTTGGACCAGCGTTCGTGCTGGACGTGCAGACCGCGTGAGACGACGCTTCATCCAGTCCCAAACATGCTCAATGGGGGACAGATCCGGAGATCTTGCTGGCCAGGGTAGTTGACTTACACCTTCTAGAGCACGTTGGGTGGCACGGAATACATGCGGACGTGCATTGTCCTGTTGGAACAGCAAGTTCCCTTTCCGGTCTAGGAATGGTAGAACGATGGGTTCGATGACGGTTTGGATGTACCGTGCACTATTCAGTGTCCCCTCGACGATCACCAGTGGTGTACGGCCAGTGTAGGAGATCGCTCCCCACACCATGATGCCGGGTGTTGGCCCTGTGTGCCTCGGTCGTATGCAGTCCTGATTGTGGCGCTCACCTGCACGGCGCCAAACACGCATACGACCATCATTGGCACCAAGGCAGAAGCGACTCTCATCGCTGAAGACGACACGTCTCCATTCGTCCCTCCATTCACGCCTGTCGCGACACCACTGGAGGCGGGCTGCACGATGTTGGGGCGTGAGCGGAAGACGGCCTAACGATGTGCGGGACCGTAGTCCAGCTTCATGGAGACGGTTGCGAATGGTCCTCGCCGATACCCCAGGAGCAACAGTGTCCCTAATTTGCTGGGAAGTGGCGGTGCGGTCCCCTACGGCACTGCGTAGGATCCTACGGTCTTGGCGTGCATCCGTGTGTCGCTGCGGTCTGGTCCCAGGTCGACGGGCACGTGCTCCTTCCGCCGACCACTGGCGACAACATCGATGTACTGTGGAGACCTCACGCCCCACGTGTTGAGCAATTCGGCGGTACGTCCACCCGGCCTCCCGCATGCCCACTATACGCCCTCGCTCAAAGTCCGTCAACTGCACATACGGTTCACGTCCACGCTGTCGCGGCATGCTACCAGTGTTAAAGACTGCGATGGAGCTCCGTATGCCACGGCAAACTGGCTGACACTGACGGCGGCGGTGCACAAATGCTGCGCAGCTAGCGCCATTCGACGGCCAACACCGCGGTTCCTGGTGTGTCCGCTGTGCCGTGCGTGTGATCATTGCTTGTGCAGCCCTCTCGCAGTGTCCGGAGCAAGAATGGTGGGTCTGACACACCGGTGTCAATGTGTTCTTTTTTCCATTTCCAGAAGTGTATTTACATACAGAAATACAGCACCTGACTACCTACTCAATGATCAAACTGAACTTAAAAACAAATTTTTCCTTCAGAACTTTGAATATCTACTAGTTCAAAACAAGTAACCACCCAGTGAACCCTACACCGACTCCCCAACCCCCCCCCCCCCATCCCAATGACCAACCCCCTCCCTCTCCTTACATTCTAACCACACCGGTGTCAATGTAATATACTACCACAGAATAAGACATGTACCATATCTCTAAATGTTAAAGCCCTCCATTGCTAACATAAATCAGTACTTCATACATATTAATTCTAGCTGGAACAAACAGAAGCTGCCTTTACCAATATCCCAGATCACTCTTATGTTAGAATAAAAAAAAAGTTCCACAGTTAAAGAATTTTTGTTCATGATTTTTAAAATATTAAATGTACAGCCATACAAACAGCTTTAATCCATTACAATCACTATAACTCTTATACATATACGTTTAGCGAAAATAAACAGAATCTGCTCTTGATAATACTCCAGATCACGTTAACATAACAACAGAAATAAGCCGACAGTCCATCTGAAGATTTGTTATTAATTTAAATATAAAGGTTCTAGCCATACAGACAGCAGCACCTCACTGCAGATACAATAACTCTGTGTTATTGATTCCTTGGGATTCACGTTAATGACAAACATGATAATTGTTATTAAAAAAACTGCCTGTAACATACAAGTAGAAATAACATATCAGATGGCCTGAAATTTGTTCTTGTAGTAATTTATTATTATTTTATCTAGTGCTCTCATGTTATCGCCATTCTGATAAAAAACCTGCCCTTATATCGACTTTAACACATGTAAAGAACAACTAATTACATCTCTGTATATAGTAGGCTTTTGCCATATACCTCTGTCAAGATCTTTGTTACAAGCAACAGTTGTAAAGCGCATGCAGGATGCTGGTAAAGTGTCACTGTCAAAGTGTAAACTAATATAGTTTGTGTGAAAGTGTTCTGGACATCAAAATGGAGGCAGACAGATACGAAAAAAGCCGCCTATATTGTCGCAGTAAGTAAAAACTAAATTTACGTCCATATCGACAGATAAGCTGTAGTCATGGCGATTCATTAAAGTGTGACCCATCTTTCTGCCATAGAACCAGCACCCAGCATTATGCTACTACCAGTAATGATGTAACTTCCCGGATCCTCCCGAAATCATCTGAAGATGAACCTGAAAGGTTTCGAAAACCGGATCATGTAATAAAGCATTATTATTGGAAAAAAAGTGACTGGTTGCAGTTGTGTATAACTCATTTACAATATTAAACTCGTTGTTACAGAACTAGCGTCTGTAGTGTTTCTGTATGTCTGTGAAGAACTATATCGGCATCGACGATCCTCCACAGCGTACATAATTTCGCACGTGTAGACAAGTTACCCTCGTGGTGGAGAAGCAGCTGCCGACTCCAACGGTTGCCTGTAAAATTCCTGAAATGGGTGAGAATGAAAACTTCTATAGGATCTTCTCGAAATGGAACGCTGCCTTTCGCATTTGGTCATTCGATAATTGTCTATTAGTGAAATGAGTCCTTTTTATCAGAGAAAACTTTCTGTAGCTTTGACCGTGTGATAGAAGCAGGTTCTGCAGCAAACATCGTCCACCAAATGTTCTAAGTCCTATACAAGCTTGTAGTGCATAATAGTTCGTCACAGAATCCTTTGATAAAAATTAAATACGCGCAGTTACCTTTAAAATGCGACAGACTATATTCTGGCCGTTACCAAACTGCACATTAACATTACATACTGCTTGTGAATCTCAAAAACCCAAATTACACAGTATGGCGGCTAACAATAACTGTTTCATGGTACACACTTCCTACGCGTCCTCTCGTTAAATCCAGTCACATTCCGATTTTCTTACTTTTCTGCGCTCGCCATGGAGCACCGCGATGTCAGAGAATAAATGTTCCTCTCCCGCAGGCCAAGCGCACCATCTCGTGATATATAGGGTGAGTCGCCTAACATTACCGCTGGATATATTTCGTAAACCTCATCAAATACTGACGAATCGATTCCACAGACCGAACGTGAGGAGAGGGGCTAGTGTAATTGGTTAATACAAACCATAAAAAAATGCACGGAAGTGTTTTTTTAACACAAACCTACGTTTTTTTAAAGGAACCACGTTAGTTTTGTTAGCACATCTGAACATATAAACAAATACGTAATCAGTGCCGTTTGTTGCATTGTAAAATGTTAATTACATCCGGAGATATTATAACCTAAAGTTGACGCTTGAGTACCACTCCTCCGCTGTTCGATCGTGTGTGTCGGAGAGCACCGAATTACGTAGGGATCCAAAAGGAACGGTAATGGACCTTAGGTACAGAAGAGACTGGAACGGCACATTACGTCCACATGCTAACACTTTTTTATTGGTCTTTTTCACTGACGCACATCTACATTACCATGAGGTGTGAGGTACACGTACATACGTGGTTTCCGTTTTCAATTACGGAGTGGAATAGAGTGTGTCCCGACATGTCAGGCCAATAGATGTTCAATGTGGAGGCCATCATTTGCTGTACACAATTACAATTTCTGGTGTAATGAATGTCGTACACGCCGCAGTACATCTGGTGTAATGTCGCCGCAGGCTGCCACAATACGTTGTTTCATATCCTCTGGGGTTGTAGGCACATCACGGTACACATTCTCGTTTAACGTACCCCACAGAAGTCCAGAGGTGTAAGATCAGGAGAACGGGCTGGCCAATTTATGCGTCCTCTACGTCCTATGAAACGCCCGTCGAACATCCTGTCAAGGGTCAGCCTAGTGTTAATTGCGGTATGTGCAGGTGCACCATCATGCTGATACCACATACGTCGACGCGTTTCCAGTGGGACATTTTCGAGCAACGTTGGCAGATCATTCTGTAGAAACGCGATGTATGTTGCAGCTGTTTGGGCCCCTGCAATGAACTGAGGATCAATGATGTGGTCGCCAATGATTCCGCACCATACATTTACAGTCCATAGTCGCTGTCGCTCTACCTGTCTGAGCTAGCGAGGATTGTCCACGGACCAGTAATGCATGTTCCGTAGATTCACTGCCCCGTGCTTTCTGAAACCCGCTTCATCGGTAATTAGGTAGAACTGCAACGCATTCTCTGTTAACGCCCATTGACAGAATTGCACTCGATGATTAAAGTCATCACCATTAAATTGCTGATGTAGCGACACATGAAACGGGTGAAAGCGGTGACGATGCAGTATGCGCATGACACTACTTTGACTCAATCCACCGGCTCTCGCAAAGTCCCGTGTACTCATGTGTGGGTTCATGGCAACAGCAGCTAACACACCAACTGCACCCGCTTCTCCTGTGACGGGCCTGTTACGGACCCGTTTGCGTGCTACGACCATACCTGTTGCATACAGTTGGCGGTAGGTGTTTTGCAATGTGCGGCACGTTGGATTCTCTCTGTCCGGGTACCGTTCTGCATAGACCCTGCAGGCGTCAGCTGCATTTCATCGACACTCGCCATGGATGAGTATCATCTCTGCCTTTTCAGAGTTCGAATACACCATGGTCACAGTTCCTACAACGCTACACTATCACAGACGTCTGGTAACACGGTGTACTACAGTTGGTCTGCGTGCGGAGACGAATGCAGAATATCAATAGCAGCAAGCGCTACAGGCGGACACTGCGACAGCTAGACCAAACCACAAGAGTGCACTACAGCCACACTCGTAAACACGGTCGTCATCGTAAACATGTCCCTGCAGATGCTGCTCGCCGACCGTGGCCCGTGTTTGTTACAACACGCAACTGAACGTCGAAGGTTTCAAGCGTCAACTTTAGGCTACAATTTCTCCGGATGTAATTAACATTTTACAATGCAACAAACGGCACTGATTACGTATTTGTTTATATATTCAGATGTGCTAACAAAACTAACGTGGTTCCATTAAAAAAATGTAGGTTTGTGTTAAGAAACATACTTCCCTGCATTTTTGTATGGTTTATATTAAACAATTACACTAGCCCCTCTCCTCACGTTCGGTCTGTGGAATCGGTTCGTCAGTATTTGATGTGGTTTACGAAATATATCCAGTGGTAATGTTAGGTGACTCACCCTGTATATTCACTTTAAACCCCAAGCAGTAGGAATCCGAGATTTCGAGCTTCGCATGTAGGCAAATCCCTAACGGAGAACTATTGAAAATCGGAAGTGTGGTCAGCCAACCTGATTTCCGAATCCCATTTCGCACTGTAGTAGCTTTAACTGAAATTTCGTAATTAAAAATACGATTTTCCTCTCAGCTCCTTCACAATACAATTGGTTATTTCAGAGAAGCTAGGTGATGTCGGTCGACCTCGCAGGGAAGCTGGGCGCTGCAGGGCGTGCTGATCTCGAATGATAACTACTTCCTCCACGACTGATGCCGCGATGCGTAGTCGATGTGTCGGGATCAGGTTGTCTCTTGTGGTGGACCGGGTGGTTACGGGCTCGCATTGGAATCAGGAATTTAATGTGGTGGACATGAAACAGAATGACCAGTTTCAGTCTTCTGAACCCTAACTCTGAATTTCCTCTTGGCCCTGAAACTGTTAGTAGATTGGCATGCTAACATGCTTGTGCACTGGCTTGATCGGTTCGGATCGAGTTTCTCTTTGTTCACTTTTCACCATTCTTTCACATTTCTAACGCTTCTGCTAAATGTCACTGTTTTTATATCCTATTTTCATCGAATTACGCCGTGGATCAGGCTCAACACGATATGAATTCTCATAATGTTCGTAATTATGGTGCATCGGTTGTACCCCATCAACAATCTCCATCTACATGGATAATCTGCAAATCACATTTAAGTGATTGGCAGAGGGTTCATCGAACGACCTTCACATCTCTCTATTATTCCAATCTCGTATAGCGCCCGGAAATAATGAACACCTACATTTTTCCGTACGAGGTCAGAGCTCTGATTTCCCATATTTTATAGTGATGATTGTTCCTCCCTATGTAGGTCGGTGTCAACAAAAATTTTCGCATTCGGAGGAGAGAGTTGGTGATTGGAATTTCGTGAGAAGATTCCGTCGCAACGAAAAGAGCCTTTCTTTTAATGATGTCCAGCCCAAATCCTGTATCATTTCTATGACACACTCTACCATATTTCGCGATAATACAATACGTGCTGCCTTTTTCTTCAACTTTTTCGATGTACTCCCTCAGTACTATCTGGTAAGGACCCCACACCGCGCAGCAGTATTCTAAAAGAGGACGGTCAAGCGTAGTGTGGGCAGTCACCTATAGTAGGTCTGTTACACTTTCTAAGTGTCCTGTCAATAAAACGCAGTCTTTGGTTAGTCTTCCCCACAACATTTTCTACGTGTTCCTTCCAATTTAAGTTGTTCGTAATTGTAATACCTAGGTATTTAGTTGAATCTACAACTTTTAGATTAGACTGATTTATCGTGTAACCGAAGTTTAACGGATTCCTTTTAGCACTCATGTCGACACCCTCAGTTTTGGGTCAACTGCCAATTTTCGCACCATTAAGATATCTTTTCTAAATCGTTTTGCATTTTGTTATGATCTTGTGATGACTTTATTTGTCGATAAACGACAGCGTCATCTGCAAACAACCGAAGACAGCTGCTCAGATTGTCTCCCAAATCGTTTATATAGATAAGTAAGAGCAAAGGGCGCATAACACTACCTTGGGGAACGCCATAAATCACTTCTGTTTTACTCGATGACTTTCCTTCAATTACTACGAACTGTGACCTCTCTGACACGAAATCACAAATCCAGTGACATAACTGAGACGATATTCCATAAGCACGCTATTTCACTACGGGACGCTTTTGTTGTACAGTGCCAAAAGCCTTCCGGAAACCCAAAAATACGGAATCGATCTGAAATCCCTAGTAAATAGCACTCAACACTTCATGTGAATAAAGAGCTAGTTGTGTTTCAAAGGAACGATGTTTTCTGGGCCCATGTTGACTGTGTGTCAATAGACCGTTTTCTTCGAGGTAATTCATAATGTTCGAACACAATATATGTTCTAAAATCATGATGCACATCGACGTCAATGACAGGGATCTGTAATTTAATAGATTACACCTACTACCTTTCTTGAATATTGGTGTGACCTGTGGAACTTTCCACTCTTTGGGTATGGATCTTTCGTCGAGCGACCGGTTGTATATGATTGCGAAGTATGGAGCTAATGCATCAGCATACTCCGAAAAGAACCTAACTGGTATACAGTCGGGACCGGAAGACTTGCTTTTATTAAGTTATTTATGTTGCTTCACTACTCCGAGGATATTTACTTCTACGTTACTCATTTTTGCAGCTGTTCTGAATTCGAATTCTGAATATTTACTTCGTCTTCTTTCGTGAAAGCATTTCGGAAGGTTTAGTTTAGTAACTCTGCTTTGGCAGCACTGTCTTCGATAGTATCGCCACTGCTGCAGCGCAGGGAAGGCATTGATTGTTTCTTGCCGCCAGCATACTTCACGTACCACCAGAATAACTTTGGGTTTTCTGCCAGGTTTCGAGACAAAGTTTCGTTGTGGAACCTGTTATAAGCATATCATATTGAAGTCCGCGCTAAATTTTGAGCTTCTGTAAAAGATTGAAAGTCTTGGGAATTTTGCGTCTGTTTAAATGTGGCATGTTTGTTTCGTTGATTCTGCAACAGTGTTCTAACCCGTTTTGTGCACCAAGGAGGATTATGTAACAAAGGTTCATCTAATTGTAGTAAAGCCAGCCACAAGGTGACATGCACACCCCTGCTCTTTGTTGTCTAGTATCACCAGAAAATTATTCTGCCTTACTTCTCACACAAGTGCGTAAAGTTCAATGTCCAGTGCTACTTGGACTCACTTCCTGTCAAAATATTTTCTTCTAATAATTGCTGACGCAATCGCTCATGAACTACATTGCTCTCTATACTTAATCTATAACATGAACACAAAATTAAGACTCATTCTGGAATTAAACACAAAAGTTATTCATATAAACATAAAAGTATTCAATCGGCATCAGCTCTCCTTCTGTGGTTCTGCTGAAAACAAACATCAATATACTTGTGATTCTTGAGTTTCTCCCGGCGTATTTGATAATCAAAATATCCACGGGTGTGCTGCCGGTCTATACTGTCCAACGGGCACCATATTTCGGCAATCATACATGTCGCCATCATCAGGTGAACTGACGGACTGAGCTCCTGTGAACGTGCCGGCACGGAGATCCGTACGCTATGGCTGCTCAGAGGGAACTGGGTTCGGTCGCGGCGGCGGCCGATTTAAATACCCTCCGCCCGCGGCGCGCTCCCTCCGCCGTACGTGCCCCGCGCCACGGTCGCGCGGTGGAACAGATTGCGATGGCGTCTGAGATGACGTCGGTGTGATGGCTCTCCGCCGTGGTCGTCACAACCATACGTTTGCTCGATTTATTCTTGATTAACCCAATCGCTGGTTCCCAAGCCTTGCTAAGATTATAGCCACAGTCACGGTTTATGAGGTCGTCATTGGTGCGAATTTCGATGGCCTCTCTAACAACGCTGTTTTTCTGGTAATATAGAATGGATGAAATACCTGCTACCTTTATTATTAGGTTTTGTTTTTTGACATATTGCACACATTCCTATGACCTTTTGTACTTTCCGTCGCCAATTATGAAAGTAGCAATACGTTCGTATGTGTATGTTGTATCAACTTGACTTCACGACTCCCAGGAATACATACGCACCAATTATCTCCTCTGTATTCCTACGATGGAATTAAAACTCCATTTATCACCTTATAATAGTCTTTCAGGTTGGCATACTCAGGTTGCGGCAATTTCTGTTGCACACCACTCTATCATATATCCTTTTTCTGTAACTTCTCCATCCCCTGGCCTAATTCCAAATAACACTTTCTTGCTGTTGAGTCTTTCATTAACACGATAGTAAATTTTTCTCTTTGATAAACCAATTGTTCTTCCTGATCTAATCCTTGTGGCAGCCTACATAGGAGGTCTGCAGTTTGATTGTTCTTTCCTTTAATATGTCTTATGTGAAACCGATACTCCTGTAACGCCATTGTCTACTGCAATAATCTCGGTGTGAGCACCTTGCACATTTGCAAGAAGCTGAGAGCTCGGTGATCACAGTAGACTATTGTTTGAGCCCCATATAAATAATAACAGAACTTCTTGAAAGCCCAAACTATAGCTAATACTTCCTGGTCAGTCGTGGTGTATGCCCTTTCACAACTCAATAATACTCTACTTGCAAAAGCTGTAGGGCAGAACGTTAGTTGTCTTATGTTGGAAAGTCAAGCTCCTAATCCAACATTGGAAGAATCTGTCATCAAGCAAAAATTTAAGTTCATATCTGGATGATGCTGTGATTTCGCATTTACCAGAGCGTATTTGATTTTCCCAAAGGCATACTAACTCATTTGTCCATTGCCAAGAAACATTCTTTCTTAACAAATTTACTAATACCTCTGTCCTCGGCGAACCTTGGAAAAAATGAGGGCAAACCGAAAAATACCTTAAGTTTTTTCTTATCCCCAGGTGTAGGGAAATCTTGGCACTGTCCGGCAAAATTCCTTTGTCACCAGTTAAATGACCGAAATATTTTATCTTCTTCATCCCGAAGTGAGACTTTTACAGGTTTACAGTTATTCCAGATCTTTTAAAAGTTTCCAATAATCTCCCAAATACGCAGATGTGCTGTTCCCACGTTGCAGTAACGATCAAGCTGTCCTCTACGAACAGGGTGACCTGATTCTGTAGTTCAGGTCCTAACACTGCATCTAATGCCATTATAAAAACTCCTGCTCTCACATCCAAACCAAAGGCAACACATTAAATTGAGAACTTCTTCAAAAATGGCTCTGAGCACTATGGGTCATCTCAGATCATCAGTCCCCTACAACTTAAACTACTTAAACCTAAATAACTTAAGGACATCATACACATCCATTCCCAAGGCAGGATTCGAACCTGCGACCGTAGATGTCGCGCGGTTCCAGACTGATGCGCCTAGAACCGCTCGGCCACACCGATATTTTCTTCCAGCATATACGAAGGCTGCGTATTGTCTTGCTTGTTCATCCAGTTTCATCTGCCATTATGAATCTTGAGCTCAATACTGGTAAAGTACCTGGTTCCATGAAACTTCTAAATGAGTTTGTGTATATTTTCTGGATGAGTTCTCAACAGTGCAATAAGTATATTGATGACCCTTGCATCCAACACCAATCTTACTTTTCACCCTCGGTTTGGGTGCCACTAATAGTGGACCATAATATGGACTGACCGATGGTTGTATTAGGTCCCAGTTTATCATCCTGTTTATTTCCTGACTCACTGATTTCTTCAATTTCCATGGAATTGGATATGATTTATTGCAATACATCTCATGAGGTAACACCTCCAAATGGCATGTAAATCCCTTAATAATTCCTGGCCTTTCTTCAAAAACCTGGATATATTTCTCCAATAGATCTACCAACCTCATCATTTTGTTCGTATTCCAATCCATCAACTTCATTTGCCTTTTCATCCACTTGTTCTGATATCTCAAGTATGTTGCTTTCCTTTAACTCTTCTGTACGTTTACATCTCCTTTCTTTTCTAATGAGCGTAATACCATGCCCAGGGCAGTAATTTCCGATGCTCCTTTCGTCCACGATCAGATCAACTTGTGCAATTTCCCCATTATCACAAAAACTGATTTTACCAGACCAGGAGTCTATTCTTAAGTCCTTCTCCCTCATAGTCTCTGATTCGGTGATACAATCTTCTATTATGTGACTTCTGAAATTTTCCCGGTGTATTTCTTCTTCTAATAATGCCGCGAATGTCAACATCTGTCAACACCTGACGCATGCGCTTTAAGATGCCAGTACATTTTGCATGCGCGAGATTCGGCATAAATACCGCAACTGCACCTGGGCTCTTCCATAGTTGTGTACTCACCTGATGATGGTCGGACGTCTCTGGGCAGAAATATCATGGCACAATGTTGACGGGATGCGGCTGCATACCCGGAAATTATTAGAAGAATCTTCTATTAATTTTTAAACACTAAGATTACCACCTTATTGCTGTATTTTCTATTCTTACATCTAGCTAAGTTTGTATCCAGATTGGTTGCGAGTGGGTACCTAAGTCTTCAACGATCTTACAGTTTCGGATCGTCAACACGGGTAACTCTGTCTTCTGGGATAACCGTTTAAATAAATTGTTGGAGATTGCATTTATCGAGGCTCCATATCCAAGATTACTCTGATACGTCTGATGTTTCGGCACGGATCTCTGATATTGGCACTTCATTAGAATCTTGTTCCCCAGGATTAACGTCTTCCGTTAGCTCCTCAATGATCCTCATTCCATCGTTGTATCTAAAACAGTTTACAGGTGACTGCTTGCCCCACATTACTCTTTTATCGACCGAACATCTGGGCCGTAATCCGGTCGGATTAAGTTTAAATTTCCTAGCCGGTCCATTGTTGTCATCAGTTGCTTCGACTATGATGGGTGGTTGTTCTCCTCAGGTTTGATTATTTGTTGGCCTTGACGTCGCCTCGTATATGGTTTGATTACTTTGTTCTTGATTTCTACAGTAATTATACATAGGATTGTACCTACTTTCAAATTGCCTCTGTTTATTTCTGTTTAGCTCACAATTTCTTCCATTATTCTGCTGTTCCATGCAGTTTCTCCATTGCTGTAAACATTGTTAATATAGGTTCGATGGAAATAATCCATTTGTCGTCCATTCATCCTTCCATCATTACTGTTATAGTCTATCTGCCTATTTTCCGTTTGACAGAATTCGTTGTAATTATTTCTTCCTCTCTGTTCCCCGATCTCCATCGAAGGCTGAGCTCTGATGATCATTATCACACTTTTGTGATCTATTGGTTGATCGCAATATCTTGCTTTATTCAAATATTTTCGAAGTATCTCCTCAAGTTCCCTTTTCGTTAAGAGAAGAGGTCCGCGTTATGTATTCCTTCCTTCTTCAATCTCTCCTGAATGCCTCTTGACCAATATCTATTTAGGAAAGCCTCGTCTATTATGTCAGTCACCCACACACTACGATAGCCTTGGATGTATCTTGATACAAATTCGATTTTCTGTCGATCGACCTAGTACATGGTAACACTCCTCTGAATCGTCTGATAAATACTACAGGATTTAATGTCATCTTTTCCGGAAAAATATTTGGTATTGCCTATGCCTTAACATTTTCTCTTCCATGATAGATCTGATAAAATCACTCATATGTGACATATTTCCATAAATATTTGCGTTCTTGCTTGTACCTTGGTACTGCTCCTCACCCCCGTAATTATACATAGAGCCCTGATTTCTACCTTTAGATCTCCACACTGTGCTAGCTTCCTTTCTTTCCTCTGTAGGCGCTCCCCGAAGATCTACTATCCTATGAGTGCACGTTTGCAAATTCTGCGTAACTTGTCCTTTCCATTTTTGGACATCGGTTCCTCTCTGCTCGCGAACTTCCTTCAACTCTTGATCTATTTGGTGAGATAACGGTAGGCCTCCACTCACTATTTTCTCTACCACTTCCTTGATACCTTTATATCTCCTGCTGTTACTTATCTACAACGCAGTTGTCTAATTTTTACTTAAACTACTGTTTTCTTTTTTTTCTTGCAACTTTTGTTACACCCGCCCTTCCCATCCGGCTAATTCCTTTAGTGTTGAGGCCAGGTTTTGTACCTCTACTTCTGCCGTTTGTTGTCTCCCCTGGAAGGCTTCCATTTCACTGTTTACTCTGTTTCCAATGGCTCTGAGCACTATGGGACTTTACCTCTGAGGTCATCAGTCCCCTAGAACTTAAAACTACTTAAACCTAAGTGACCTAAGAACATCACACACGTCCATGCCCGAGGGAGGATTCGAACCTGCGACGGTAGCGGTCACGCGGTTCCTAACTGTAGCGTGTAGCACCGTTCGGCCACTCTGGTCGGCTTACTCTGTTTATTGCGATCGGAAATTATTCGTGGGTTTGCTTCATACTATTTCTTTCTTTCCTGATTTCTGTCTCTTCATTTGTCAAGGTATTCACATCAGCTAATACTTTAACAAAATCCTCCCTTGTGGGCAGTTCGGTCACTTTATTTGTTATACCTTTTACTTTTTCGTATAACTCTGCCTGTTCTATAACTAAATTGCTCACAGTGGTGGTTAGATTTGTTTCTTTAGCCACTATATTTGCCTGTTCCATTGCTATGGTTTCTACATTTGCAGAAACAGCCACCTGCGCAGCTGATATATCCGCTTGCGGAGCAGATATTTGAGTCTGTTCCAAAGCCACATTTTCTACTGTTTTTGAAATATTCACTTGAATAGCAGATATCTGCAACTAAACTAGCTACGGTATTCCTCAACAGTTTCATCTAATTTGAGAGTTCAGCCATAGGATCTTTAGATTCTCCTTGGCCAGCATCTACGATTTACCCTGGGTTTTGTTCATCCCCACTGGGCTATAAATTCGCTTCCTGTTCCCTCTGAATTTTAAACTGTGATCTGGTTTTAAACATAAAAATTCAGATGTTCACTATTCTTGTAATTACTTTACTCTGGACACAATTCAGCTTTACCCCACGAAAATACACAGCAGATTCTATACCCCAGAATATCTCTCCGCAACTGTGAATACATCAACAAAGAGAAACAGATATCAATCTGCATATACTAAAGCATATAATAACTAAACCTACAAATATTTTTAACCTAGTCGTTATCTATCAGGACCAGACTAATATGTGCAAAGAGTTAGCACGTCATTCTTGTGCTTACATTTACTGCAGATTAGAGGCATATGAAGTTCATATGTCATGGATCCGGGTTGTCGTGGCTGCCTGATATCGGATGTAGCTCACATAGAATTATTCCATCAGTCGTACATGAAATCATACAAAACACAACATTAGTGCAGGTACATAACGTAAAATACGCATTTATCACAATAAATCACAATCCATACAAGAAATACATATAACTAAGTGATCCTTAATTTGTTTTTGTTCACGAAATGCCACTTCCACTACGCAATTTTGTACCTCATAATGTATGAGGTACATAGCCCGCCTATTCACCTGATCTGAATCATTGTGACCTTTTTCTTCTCCCGAACTTGAAAAATACCTTAAAAGGGCGTCATTTTCGGACCCTGTTGAACACTAAAAAGAATGTGACTTACATGTTAAAGGTTTTACCAGCAGAAGCGCATCAGCGCTACTGGGAACAATGACTCCGCTGGTGTGCAGCTGCCGAAGAGAACTACTTTGAAGGCGATTATTGTTGCTTGAAACAAATAAAAGCTTTTGCAGATAAAAGATGAGTCTCATTACTTTCCTCACACCTCGTATGTCACGTATTCCGATATCTTGCCAGTATCAGTGTCGTTAACAGGCAAAAATCGTCCAAATTCTCGATTCTCTGGGTGGATGAACTCTCTACATATATATTTAAGTTTGAAGGGAACCCTCCGCGGGCGACTCCTACTCACACTTAACCTAGATCATTTTTTCATTCTGTCCTACATGGTTCAGGAAAGAGTGTTTCCTATATTAATTTGTTCATAGCGTAGACTGTGGCGTGTGTTTACTTGTCGATGCACTTGAAGCGGTAGATACGATTTTCGTTGACATCGAGAGGCTGAAAACTATTGAAGCTGATAGCATATATTCAGCTGAACATTCATGTAGGTGACATTCGACGAACGCCACATTTCGAAAGACTCTTCCAATGGTTAAATGAAACATATTTATCGAAGTATACGAGCCGAGTACGTCCGAATTGTAGAGATTCCCGTCATGGAAGAAATTGACTTGCTTACATGGATAAGGTGCCGTCTATCATCAATATCAGCTGCGTTTGAAACTGATGTTTTCAGCTGTATTGTGTAGAAAGGTATATGCCAATAGCAGCCACCCTTGTACCTTTCATAGAAAATGCAAGACTGTCCATTTCAGACTTTGCGATGCCGTGTATCAATTGACGATGTAGAGCTGTATTTTCGATTTTCACCATTGTAGGACAAAGCATGATTTGCGAGAGACGACTGCTACTTAACAGCATTAATCATTCATGGCTTTCTGATAACTCCTGCGCTCTAACACAAACTATCAGTGAACTTGTAGGTTAGAGAAGTCAATAAGTAATAGCTTCATATCTGCTTCCCCCTAAATGCGCCAGCCTATACTGATACTAAGAAGCATACTCTCCAAATTGCCGAAAGATATTGTGTTCGATTTTTGTGCAGGTATGTCGTTCCAGCATGGTATAAACCAGCTCACATTGCTATATTTGCTCGTCATTACCTGTTCCATATGTTTCGTGAAAGGAAGATAGGAAAGAAAGCATTGTTTAATGAGTAGCTTGTTGTCACGATCAAGTCCTACTTCATTTTCTTCCTGGAATTAGCAAACAGTCTTGTGTAGGAAAAAAAATGGGGATTACAATGGTTTGGTACTGTAGTAATTATTTTTAAATCCCCACATTGTTCACGCAAACTGTTAAGGACCTTTCTTTCTACATGGTACCACAGACGTTCAGGTGGATTATCTGCCATTTCCCACTCCTCACGTGAAGATTCATTTCACATATGGGCTGTCTACGATACTAGAAAAAGAAATAACACGCAAGAGCAACCTGCGCCACCGCACTTACACAGCCCGCTGTCACCAATGTAAATTCAGCATTATATGGGGCCTGGCGGAGGATAGACGTTCAAAGCTGCGTTGTTTAATTAATGAAAAAATTTCCGCTGAACTTATTTCGGGCTTTTGCCAGTTCTCTGTACCAATAACTAATGGTATATCTTCATTGGCGAATGAAAAGGAAAGTAGACTAATTTTCTTGTTGCACCCCCACTTATTGCAAATGCTGTTCTAATGCTAAACACACAGTAGGTGTGTAGTTCGCTTGTGTGTAGGAATGACATATTACTAATCGAAGACGTTATACAGAAAGGATTGTTAGAAGAACTCAGTCGTGAAAGTGACGTAAGTGACTTTCGAGATGAAAGTGATCCTCAATCTGATGCTCCTGTAGCAGTTATGGACAATAGCGGAACTGATCAGACTGCAAATACCGTGATCCATGGTGAGAAAGGTGATTCTTGTAACACAGCTGTCCCTAAAAGAACAGTCCTGCCAGCTGCCGATAACGTTGTAGTCCATATGCCAATAGTCTGGAAATAAGGAATGAACTGATTATGAATAACTGAGAACACCGCAAAATATTACTGTAATATATGCATTTCATTAAATGAATAGCACCTTTATCTAATTAAACTGCAAATAGAGTCTTTAGATACGGATCACTTTCGTGTTTCTTGATTGAAAAGTTTCCATGACAGTTTTTTTCCTTGGTCTCGAATTTTAGAGGCATTAATATTAACAACGACTGAAAAAGTACATAAGAGACGTGAAATGAAATTACTCCAGTGCATGGGAGTTCAGTTTCATTGTAAAATAATACATTTTCAGGAAATTTCTCCAGCAAATAATCCAGGGTCACTGTGACCGTGGTGTAAACTACGTGTGACAATTTCAGAGGTGTACACTAGTCTTAAGCATTACAAATAAGTTTTTTTTTGTTACAGATAAATATATAATTTCATAATACAACATACGGCATTAGATGGCAAAAAAAAGAGTTAACTCCTCACCTGACCACATCAGAAATAGCCTCCTTTTGCTAAACAACGAGTGAAGTATTTAAAAAGCGAGAAATAGCATGTGGCACGTTGAGATGTCGCCGGATGGGGAGGCTCTCAACGTGATGTCGGAACATACCGTCCTCTGTAAATAGACAGACTGCATTCAGGCAGTAGTGCAAAAGGTCTGAAAATCTAGTGTAGTTGGTAGCATCAATGTGTTACGAGCTGTCAAGAAATAGTATAAAAGAAAGAGTGTGATGCTTTTATGTGGCAAAGTGACACTACGTTGAGAATGTGTTGCCCGCAGAAAGTATAGTTAATAAATACGTAGACAATTATTTTGTACTAGTGCCGTATCGCTACCTACCCTAGCTGATTCCCTACAAACGCAGAAAATATTTTTTCATATTAAATAACAACGAGCGTTTGGTTCCAGGTAGATATATATCCTCATACCGTCGTTAATGGTATAAGGCACATACACTGATCAAATAAAAGTGTCAGTTACAACGAATCAGGATAAACAACTCCAACAATGAAAGATAAATGGAAGGGGAACAGGCAAGAAATGGTGCGGATATCGATTCACTAAGCCAATTACCACAAAGCGCAAGAATATTAAAAACAATGTGAAGCCATTTATACAGGCGGAAGCCGCGCTTATCAGAAGTAATCAATAATAAACAGGGACATAGAAGGTATGACCAGATAGGCGAATTAATCCCCCTCCTTCAGTCTCCGCCAACATTTTTAAAGCTTTCTTTAAAATAGCAACAAACAGAAACCTATGCGTGAATAAAATATTCCGCTTAATCTTCAACCGGTTGTAAACATCTCTTAGCATTATCAAACAGTAATTACTTTAGGATCTCAAATTTTCAATATAATCTACAAATAATTGTATAATTCATAATACTGAAGCTGGATTTACTTCGTCAAATCTGTATTTTACGTGCCGTTATGGATGAGTCTGCAACTATATTTTAAAAAAATTTCTTATTATGAAGGATGTAGTTTGTGAGGAGTTTTTACCTTGACTAGTGGGCATGCTTTGGCCGTAAATACCTTAGTTCTGTTCATAATTGCTAAGATTTCGAAAGCCAAGGCGTCACACTAGCAGTGGTCATGGCACGTACCTTGCTGAGGCCTACAGAAGGTGAGCACCAGCTGTAGCACACCGTAAACTGCTGAACGTTATGCAAATGCAGCGTGTAGCGACCTCTCAGCGAGTGCAAAGGCGCATGGTGCTAATGTAGTTCCCGGAAAAACGTCACTACGAGGGCGCGCTCCCATTGGTCAACCGTAGAAGGACGAAATCGGCCTCGGCCAAGGGCAGCGACGCCTGCCAAACTTACGTCGGGTGCGTCCTCGCACAGCTAACGGCTCCATTCCGAAGTTCTCTCGCGCTGTGTAAGCTGCACTTCTTCCGTCAGTTGTCAAACTTTTCACTAAAAAAGAACCCCTAAGGAACTGGGAGCAGTTAAATTAATTTCCGTTCGTAATTTACTTTAACCTCCAATGTAAACTTGTGTTTCAATTAACAGCAACGTTCCTGTTTCTTTGATAGATGTTAAGGAAACGTTTTTTCTGTAATTTTTTGTGTGCCTACATTTTACATTTTACGCAATTTGTTTCAAAACTTGGAGTAAACTGCCATCGCAAAAATACAATGACAATCGTAAATGTTATTCGACATGACTTACGTCCTATTAATTACTCAGTCACGACTTACGTTGTGACGTTCCGTCTCTTTGTGTTAATGAATAGCGTGTTTTGTCGTATCACCATTGTACCTTGTCGACAGAGCGCTCATGGGGTCGGGACGTATTGTCTCTCGTCTCCCACATTTCGCAGTCAGAGCCCTCTCAAGACCAGCGGATACAAGATTCGTGTGCCGAGCCTTACCTTCATTCTGCTGCTACATTTCTAGTGTGAGAGCCTGACTAGCCGCTCACACCATTAAAGTGAATGACTATTTTGAGAATGATACTTCACAAATCATATTTACGACTAAACTTTCTAAATTTAGTAGACAGCAAATAAGAGGTGCCACTGTTATCATTTGCAAGAGTCGTCGAATGTCTCTTACGAAATTAACTAAATTACAAAACTTATCATCAAAACAAATTAGCCTATGATTTCGAAAATTTCAAACCACAAAGGTAAAGAGTGCTTTTCATTTACTGGGCCGTATCGCGGTCGTATAACACGTACATAAGCGCGAGAAACGTTTCTAGACAAGTTGAAATGAGCCATACAGAACCTCTTAGTAACAAAAGTGACAGGAGAAACGCTAACAAATTATAACCAGTATGTTTACAATACCCATCACCAAATAAATACTCCACATTAGCCACCTCACTTGAATAGAAATTTCGATCTTATGATAGTTTCTTAACTAAGAATACCATTGGTGATCATTAATAAAATACATAAAATTTGAGCCCTAAGTGTCTAAATGTCACCAGTTTTTGTGACTCGTTACATCGTTAGTTATTTTGTAAAAGCCAGTGTTCAATGAAAGCATTGGTATTACGAAAAACTAATTTTTAGAATGTGTGAAATATGGTCTAAACTACTAAAAGATGTATATTTAGAACAGAAAACTGTAGAAACCATCTCGTACCCTCTTCCTTCCATGCGTGGGGGAGATGTAGAAAAAAATGGTTCAAATGGCTCTGAGCACTATGGGACTCAACTGCTGAGGGTATTAGTCCCCTAGAACTTAGAACTAGTTAAACCTAACTAACCTAAGGACATCACAAACATCCATGCCCGAGGCAGGATTCGAACCTGCGACCGTAGCGGTCTTGCGGTTCCAGACTGCAGCGCCATTAACCGCATGGCCACTTCGGCCGGCGGAGATGTAGAAAATTAAGCTGCTTGTGGGAGATACAAATAATAGATTTTTTTTCCTTTACCTCCATCTACTGAAATAAGAACATACCAGCGAAAACGTGTCCCTATCAGAGCGCAAGATAATCGCTTATCTTCTTGTTCGTTCTAAAAGTCTGTGACTGAAGATTGGTTTAGCGGCGGCCTCGTTCTACCTTCCTCATCACCTTCAATTTTTTTCCAATAATTCTGGAGTACGGACACATTCGCGCTTTTTTTTTATAACATACAACTCACCTCAAACTGCTACAACGTCCCTTAACTGTAACTCACACCCAATAATCTATCGCTGTAAGTCGCTCTTACCCGTCCTCTCCCAGTTGTCTTTGTCACTCACCCATTCAGCCCAAGTAATTTTCATAATCTCTTTGTGTCTCTCTCTGATTGTAGCTTGTGTCACAGCCACAGTTCCCTTCGTTCCGTCCTACTATTACAGGGTCCCCTCACTGTCACCGTTACCCTCTTGCTCCCTTTAATTGTTAATACCTCATTCCTTCCTTCCCACTGCTGCTGTCCCTTCTCACTGTCACTATCTTTCTGTCCTCATTTTCACGTCAACTTTCTCTTCATTCTCCCCCCCCCCCCCCCTCCCTTCCGCCCCCTGGCAGTGTCTCCTTCGCTCTATTCCTAGCACAGTTCTGTCAGTGTCACCATCTTCCGCTGCAGCTGTGTCCGTACCTTTCTCCCGCAATGCCATTGTCTCCTTCTCTCTTTATGTAGCAAAACCACTGTCTATTATCTTCCAGTAATTTTACTTTTCGCCATTTTGCCAATGTCACTGTCTTCTTCCGTCTCTGCTAAAGAAGACCGAATATGTTCGCATCGTTAAATTTTTGGGAAAATTGTTAAATTTTTAAAGGTGCTGAGAAAGGTTGAATGAGGCAGCTGGTACCCCACATTTCAGTCAGTCTTTTAAAATAAACAAGAACATATTCGCATTTCGATGCTCTGACAGCAGCATTTTTCCACTGGTTTCCTTGTACTCCTGCTGCAAAAGGGCATGTAATCCCTATCAAAAGAAATCTATTGGTCAGTAGAATTTAGACAGTTTATTTATGTGAAACTGAAACAACGCAGAATTAATCTTTCATCTCAGACCGTATTTTAGGTGCACAAAATTTTGCGCGTGCTTCAGGACTACAAAAGGGGTTCCCAGATGATAACGGAGACACCCAACAGCGTATTTCTCAGTGCTACGTCGCTTTATAAAGTACATTTCCGCCTCACACCGGATTTTATGTGCATATTTCACGTGTAAAAGTAGGGTAACTTGAACCTATGTACCTCGTAAATGGGTAAGGATATAAAGAAAATGTTCACGCTCGTTCAAGATCGGGTTCTTAGGAATGCATTGTAAAAATGACAGACATTTGCTGTTCATAAACGTCTCGGAATCCACGGCTGGGTTTTGGTACCCAAAAATTTTGTTTTTTGGGTGTTTCTCGATAAAGGACAAAGAGTTTTAAAAAAAGGAAGATGACACTTCTAGACAAATGCCTAGAGAATATACCGCTAAAATTTGAGCAATTTACTGTGGTTATTTTTTTATCTGGATTTAGTCTCATTATGGATTTTACGTGAAGAAGTAGGGTAGCTTGGAACTCTTGAATCTTGGAAACGGATAAAGATGCTACGAAAAGTTTCAAGGATGCGAGAACAGGATCTTAGGAATATTTCTCAAAAAATTTACCCATTAGCTGTGAGTAGCCCTCATGGATTTCGCGCTTGGGTTTTGGTCCGCTCGTGGCGGAGAAAAGAAAATAAAGGAAATCTTTTTGTTGGATTTTCAGAAAAACCGCCCGTGACCCAACGTTGCCTCCATAAGTCCCATCAATACCGCTGCAGACCACATCAAATGCAAAAAGAACCAATAGATTTGCGCCATTTGCCTAAGCAGAAGGAAGTGTGTAACACTCATACTTTGGCCCTGTACAATACAACGAGCATTCTGTTGGTTACACAAATGGTCCTTTTGTGCAATGGCTATCCGAAACATTTGACCATACCTTTTTGTCACCAACAGAAACTAAGATACGAGCACCAGAAAAACCGATTTTATGCGCAGTGTTTTGGAACATATTAGGCACCCATTCCGTCTCATGCATATCGATACACAATCGATTTCCAAGATAAATGATCCTTTGTCAGGAATAATTGCTTTCTTAAATGGAATCATCACTCGCACAAATTTAGATTAGCTGTATCCAGACATATTGGACTCAGAATGTTCACTCGCACAGTACTACAAGAGATAACTGATGGGAACTTCTTATGTTCTGTTTACCATCCGTTCTCCTAGCAAACGAACTTCCATAATGTGTAGGTAATTCATCCGTTCCTATATGTTAGCGGATTCACGTTATATATCTCCCCCAGTACTTCCCACTGTGTACCTCGCCGTTACTTTAAGTATGGTTTTGGTGTTTCAAGTCCTTGTATCACTGTCACAAGTGAAATTGGTAATACGATCTGTAAACCTTGCGATTCAGAGATCATGGATTTCTTTCTTTGTTTAGCTTACCACATGTAACGCAAGCCATTCTATATTGTTGACACTGGAAACTAATCCATATGACACGTAAAACTCTACGCAAACAGTGAAAGAAAAGTTATTCTTTGATAAAGACACAAGGTGCAGAAAATCAAAGGAAGGCTAAGGTAAACCAATGATTTGTTGTCTATTTCTTTCTAAACAGTTTTAAAAATAGCTGAGCTAACTCCTTTTTCAGACACTCATGAACGTAAGTCATGGAGAGGGTCGAGAGTGCTGAGTCAAACATCCTCTTCGGCTCCAGACTGTGTCTTGGCCGACGAAGGCGAGGGCAACGTCCTACATCCCGCCGTCTAGCGAAACCGGTTACTGGGCCACTCCAAAGAACTCGCCCGCTTATTGGCGGAGGTGCATGAGGAAAACGAACGCCGCCCGGTCAGTGTGGTACACAGCACAAGGTCGGCCTGCAGGCTCCCGCTGTGGTGAGTGAACGCCTTACCGGTTCTTCCAGAGACACTCACTGCACCTTGATCACGGCGTAATTGAAATTCAACGAATGAAAACTCAGACTGTAATCTTACCCTCCCGCACATCACCATTAAAATTCTCTGCCTCTATACAAGTTTTAAAAGCTTCGTAAGGCTTAAGGCATACAGACGAAAAACTATTTACTTATCTTCATTTTCTCTTGTTGTTGGATCCAGTCCTTGCGTGTAGGGGTACATTCTTGGGGCTGAAATTTTGATTGAACGTTGTGGGTTCCTGAAGACTAAATAACTGTTGAAGTATTATCTCTTGCTATGATTTTCTTTTGTTTTACCCCATTCTTTTAAATCACACTGAATTCACAATCTTCATTTTCATCCAACCATCAATTACATTGTCGTAAACAAATTTAAAAAAGCATTTCCACTTCCATCAGATGCATGCCCACTACTCCTTACATTCTGTGGTACTTACCACATTCCAAAGATTTTACAAAGCAATACAGTTTTCAAACTTTCTTGAAATGTGAAATTAATAACATGAATTTTAAGTATGCTAGATATTTCGCAATTTCTAATGTATCTAAAAGGATAATAATACTGATAGAATTTTTGCAGCTGTAGGAAATACATACTGTTTTAAAAAGCGAAAGATTTTCCATTCCTAAAGTAGGTGATGTGAGAAAAAAGATGTTAGGCTCATAAAGCAATACTTTGACAAATAGTGAAGAAATAAAGTTACAAGCCCTTACGCTGTACAAAGTCCTGAAACCATCCATCTCCCTATTTGTTCTGGTATTTCCAAAGATATGGTACAACTCACAGTAAATCTTTATAGTACTTGATTTTTTTTAACAATGTTTAAGTTCCTGTACGATTAATCGCTTTGTTAGGAGACCATTTCTCTTCCATTATTCCGGTATATCTCGCTCCACCACTCTACTTTTACACCATATGAATCTTTGATTTTCACCTCTTTGACATTGTGTTCTAATAGTTTCAGATGGATTCTATTTTTCCCCCCTTTCATCAGTAATTCGGATCGTTTACTTATCTACCAATCCATTTTTCGCCCAGCTCTGTGTTTAGCGGCAATTGCTCTACTTTATAATATATTATTCCTTGACCCATATAACTCCAAAGTTCTTACTTGCTTGTAACACAAATTTTCAGTTCATTCGGTTCTAATTTGGAGTCAAGGTTTCCTGTCGCTCTACATTTCATGTACGAATGCACCAGAAAAGTCTCATAGTTGTATTTAGATCAATATTACTCATGAGATGTAAAATAAAGTACAGGGAAGAAATCAAAATTAGCCTACCATAGTAGAGAAAAATAGGTATTTAGCTAATCTCATGATGATGTCACTGTATTTGACGCATTAATTTTAATTTACTGTAAAAATTCCGTGCAGTACTTAGTGTCAGTCCTCTTTCGAAACATGGACGTTATCAAGATGGAATGATTTGCGTACCTCCAACATACAGATAGCAGTATTGTAGGTGCTGGTACAACGGAGTTAATCTGTGGAGGGAACCGACTAACTCATGGTTCCTACATAGGGGCAGCTGAACCTTCAATACTTGTACAGGCAACATTATGGATTCAGATACAACATTATCTATTATTTATTGATCTGGCCGTGTAACATTTGCCAACATGGTCTCGCAGTGCTAAATGATAATACTGGGAACGGCTGAAAGCAAGTGGAGACTAAAGACCTCGGTCAGAGAATTTAAAAAGGGTTATTGAAATTAGTTGTAGTCAATGAAGGGTAGTATCAAGAAGAGCAAGACTTACGATCTTAACTATTATCACAAAATCAAATAGGGGACATGCAGGAATAGACCTAGTACCGAATAAGAAGTTATTAAGGAGCCAAGTAGGGAACGCATCATCGTAGCCAAAATAGACACGATAGAATGAATGAATTTACGACACGATAAAGGAAATTATTCACACATATATAAGGGAGACGGAAGTTTAACTGTAATAAGTGACTTGAATTCAATTAACGAAGGAAGAAGAAAAGGAAAATAGTAGAAGAACTTGGACTGGAAGAAAAGAAATTAAGATGAAGCTTCCCAGAAAAAACTGTATGGAGCATAATTTAATCATTTCCATCTCTTGGTTTGAAATTCATGAAAGAAAGTTGTATACGTGAAACTGACCTGGGGCCAATGGAAGGTTTCAGATTGGTCATGTAATGGTAAGTCAATGATTTCGAAACGAGATTTTAAACTCTAAGGCAATTATGGCGCCAGATGTGGCACTGATTTTATTTCATTAGGTATGAAATGCAACCCACCATCCTCCTTTCCTCCACCCCTACACCACTGGGTGGAGGGAGACTTGTTCAGGTCTGAGTCACTCTTTTCCATCCTGAAAAACCTTGATCACTACCCTCCCCTATCCCACGTACCCTCTCCTGCCCCATCTGGAAATTGGCAGGAAAAAGGATAAGTACGTGCTGAGCTGCTAGAGAGTAAGGGCATAGGGTAGCTTATTTTGTTTATTTTGGGTGCTACCATGTTGGAAATTGGTGGGAAAAGTTTAGCCCCTCACCACCCCTCCCCTCACCTGGGGAAATGGTAGGAAACATTCAGTCAGTGGTGAGATACTGACTGAAGGTTTAAGTGTTACCCCGTCCAGCAACTACATGTCCTAATTATGTAATTATGCTGCACAGATTCGAGGTGTTGTCTCTTTGGAAAATTTTCATGTGTATCCTCATCTTGATTTTCAGGAATCTACTGAGCAAGTGCACAATTCCATCACTAGAGGACGTGGTACTCCCAACTCCTACACCCTTCCTCCTCACTCCCAGAAGAAAATTGGTGGCAAAAATCGTTCACTCTGTGAGCTGGTGGACTAGAAGGATTCCACATCAGGAAATTCAACTTCATTGCAGAGGGCATAATAATATATTGTTTATTTATAAAATTCGGTTTTCATACGAATTCTCAGGGGTTGGATCTCCTTATTTGCTGGGAAATGATCGTCATTTCTGCTGTTTATTTAACCTTGGAAGATGCTGGTCTTGTAATATACATCAGAAAGAAGTTATTAAATACGAAAATAGTTAGTTTTTTTCGATAATGCAAGGAATACTGTCAACATAATACCTCAACATAAGGAATATGTCAACATAAAACACTCCTTCCCGTAATTGTTACAGATTGGGTGAAACATATCTTGGAAGATACCTCCAAATTGCATCTATATGCGTGCTGCACTGTACCACATGCACTGGACTGCTAGCAACCATTTGAGTTAGGAAGCTGGACTGAAGATGCCATCACTTATGGAGGAATGCATCATACTGGATGTCAGCTTCCTTTGAAATTTGATACCAGACTCACTTCAGTTTTACTCCCTAGTACACACCTTCCACACCAGGTCAGTGGAAGCAGCTGCTCTATGTGCTCACACTGCTGTGCAGATACTGATTGAGTTAGTTCGCAATCCCACTAGTAGAACATGTTGGGAGAAGCAACATCCATAGTCCACCCACTCCAATCTGCTCATCCCCTCCATCTCTGTGGTTACTTCCTGTCAGACATAGCATCAGGTGGCGGTGATTCTTTGGCATTGATACCTGAGAAATTCTATCAAAATGAATGCTCTCTCTCCATATTTCGGCAGGAATGTTGTGTAATTCCCAGTCACCCTCAGGTCTGTTAGCTGTGTTTTTTAAAGTATGGTAGAATTCCCAAATTCGTTCTCTCTGCTACACCAGGAAGAAGAATGAAGGGAAACGGTCAACAGCGTGATAGGATAATAACACCAACAAACCCACCTTCATTTTAACAAATGCCACTGCAAGACACAGTCCTCTGGGCTATAAGGAGAAACACTCAACACCACACATAGCAGCTGTCATCACATGGACAGGGCACACATACACTTAAACCGTGATTCACTCCATGACAGCTGTCATATTTAGATGTTAGAGATCATGGAAACCTCTATAGCCCATCACCACGGATTGACCACAACATCATCTGCGTACTCATATCCTACCGTCCACACCAGCCATTCCGGATGCTCAAAGGTTGAGGAGACTGCCTCTGTGACTGCCCAGCTATCAACCAATCAATTAACATTGAGGGGGGTTGCGAGGGGTTGGGGGGGGGGGAACAGGCTTCCAGCACAGACACTTACCATTTTGGATATTCTCAAATTACCACGTCAAAATCGAAAAATACTTGCAACACGCTCAGTAAGGAACTTAGTTTTTCCACCCCTTCTCTGCAGATGGCTATTTCCCACATCGTGTGATGCTGACCATGTTACAGGGTTCACGAAATGTCCTCATGTATATAACACTCACAAACTGGAGGTGGTGGTTTAGCAATGATACAGAAATTGGCAACCATACTGAATGTCATTTCCTGAAAGCATCACGAGAACAACACAATAAGGCATTTTGTTAATGAAATAAGTCATCAAGAGGAGTGGTTTGGAACTTGAGCAGTTGGGTAAAAAGCATTGAAATTACTGACACTGTGCACTCAGTCAATCCTTGCATGTCAGTGTGATTAATTACGTAATTAGGACATGCAGTTGCTGCATAGGGTAAAACTTACAACTCCAGTCCAATAGCTTAGCACAGACCGAGTGTCTCCCGCCATTTTTTCGGGTGGGGAGAGAGGAGTGGAGGGACTGCTCTTCTCATGTATTTCCTCTCCAGCAGCTCAGCACTGAGTCATTTTCCTGCCAGTTTTCATGTCAGAGAGGGAAGGGAGAAATGAGGGAGGGTAGAGGTAGACTGGAGGGTTTCCCTGGAGGAGGAAAAGTGGCTTAGAGCAGAACAAGTGTCCTATTTCCCAAAGGGGTGGGGGAGGAGGAGGGGGAAGGGTGGGTTTTTTTCAGAATTACAGATCATCCCCAGGGAGGTCATAACTCAACCCTCAGCGAGTCATATCCAGAACTACTGATTAAGATAATAAATCAATCAGTTGTCACGATTTAATTCATTGTATATAAATTTTATATCAAAAGTGAGCCGTGATCCGCTTCGCCTTCTAATAGCGTTATTTACTTTTAATTGTGCATGTTTAAATTTAAACATGTAACATTACGTATCATACAGAGTAGAGCGACTGAGGGGATTTCTTTGCAGCAGATCTAGAGGGAAACGTTAGCTAAGTAGATCGTATGTGACCGTGTATTTTTGAGTCCTTTAATAGTTACAGTGTGGACGTAAAATGAAGTGGACAGTAGGAAACAGTACTACGCTCCTTTAAAGAAATTCCATTATAGAGTCTTGTCTTATGCCTATATTTATGACGGTCTTGCCTGTATTCAAGCCATCTAAGCTGTAGCCTTCGGTGGAGTTGCTTTTCAGTCCACTGAATAAGTAAGCCGTGTTGTCAAAAATTAATGTTTGCAGACCTTTACTTTGCGTTTCATTGCATTACGCCCAAGGACTGTACCATCTCACAAGGACGGGGCTATCACTACCACATATATTTCAAAGCGACTTATAATACTGTGTGCCCCAGAAGTGTTTCCCTGATTACAGATATGCACAAGGCAGAAAATATGACACATAGATACATATCTTTTGTCTTGTAGTGCAGGTAAAATATTCAAGATTTTACGTACTCGCACACAATTAATAAATTCCGACATATGCTTCTTTCGTTACCCGGAGAATATCCAGGCGATATTCCAATTGCACATATGTCTTGGTCAACGTTTCGTAAGGGGTGAATATAATTATGTCAGTAGTTTTGCGCCGTAATGCTGTGAAGTCGTTCACTGGAGTTTGACAAATCAAGTTCGTACAGGATGAATCTCGTGAGACCTATCCAACTTTTATTTCTTTAATGGCGCAAGATATCGTTAAAAGGTTTCGACAAATGAGAGGAGTAAGCAGTTGCATTGCATATTTAATCGTCTTAAATTTGTTATCAACCGAGACACTGAAGTAAGTTCCCAGTATGGTATAACACTTGTTAGTATCGGCGATGAAACTTTTCACCAACGTATCCGAGTAATAAACAGCAATAGAAAAGGCAAGGTGGCAGAAATAGGCTATTGCACTATAAACACCGATAAGTGGGGATCTAACGACAGACACGGTAGTTGGATTAAACCTTCAAACTCATTACTGGTTTTCACTATATCAGTTCTCCTAAACAGAATTACGAACTTACACTACAAACAGCTTTATTAAGCCACTTCCACTGAGAACAATCTTAGCTGACGCTATATGTGTATAGGTTGGTTAATTTGGGAGAGGGGTCCAAACAGAGGTCATACATACCATCGGATTAGCGAAGGATACGGAAGGGAATCGTCCGTGCCCTTTCGAAGAAACCATCCCGGCATTTGCTTCAAGCGATTTGAGGAAATCGCCAAAAACCTAAATCACAGTGGCCGGACGGGTGTTTGAACCGCCATCGTTCAGTGTGCTAACCATTGCGCCACCTCGCTCATTCCTATATGTATGTCGTATAAAATAGGGCCAGGAGAAAAAAACGATCTTAAAACCGTAGGTATATCCCTTTGTGCATATTAAGTTGGTACGGGGATTGAGATCTGCATTCGATAGTGTTTTCACAGTAACTGTTTCCAGCCTTTTTGCCTTTCAGTTTTAACACATTCCTCGGATACTTGTGCAAAAAGTTTCGTCTCCTACATTAGTTAGCGATATGTGTTCTCCTATATTCAAGAGCTTTAGAATGGCGCTAAAAGTTTGTAAAAGTGTATCGTTGCATTTTCAAAGACGCATACTTACTACACTATCTCTTTTGATACAAGAAATAAGAATATAAACTATGGAACAAAATTTCGTTCACCTTTTCGTACTGTAATTTGGCGGAAAACACTTTTCCATATGTCGAACGATTGTCATGTACCATCAAGGAAATACCAAACGTGTGTCGTTTGCGCACGGAACTGTTGGAAAACTGAGGAACATGCTGTAGATACAAATCGCTGGGAGCCACGCAAACTACCAGTCGCCTAGAGCGTCAGCCAAACAGAAGTTTTTTCCCGTCGCAACGTTACCTGCTTCACTTCGGAGAGCTTGTTTCTGATTTACGTATACCGGCTAGACTAGGGTACTGCCAAGGATGAGGTGACCATCAGAAAAATATTGAATAACCAACGAAAAGGTAACGTACTATGAGTCGGGGCTTGGAATGTCAGAAGTTTCAAAGTACTAGTAAGTTAGATAATTTGAAAATAGGAATTCACACTCTGAATATATATTCAGTGAAATGCAATGGAGAGAAGTCAACCATTTCTTGTCAGAAAAGCGTAGGGTAATATCAACAGCAACAGAAAATGGTCTAACGGGAATAGGATTCGTTATGAACAAGACGGTGGGGCGGAGAGTGGGTTACTCTGAACCGTTCAGGGATCCGGTTTTTCTCACAACAACACTATCTACATAGGTGATACATGCCGTTCATGTAGCAGTAGATGGGGAGACAAAGAATATGAGAATATTGAGCAGGTGATTCGCTACGAAAACGGAGGTGAAAAGCGTATAGTAATTGGGGACTGTAATGTGGATGTATGGGAAGGAGTAGCAAAAACGGTTACGGTAGAATAAAGGCTTGTTACTAGGAAGGAAGGCTAACTGAGTACTGTAATAAATTTCTGACGGTAATAGCGAAGCTATGCTCAAGATTCACAAAAGGAGGAGGTATACTGGGGAAAGGACACGAGATACGGAATAATTTCAATTAGTTTCCGAGATTCCCAAATCAGATGCTAGATTGTAAGGAATATTAGGAACATATGTAGAGTCAGTGATGAAGAGTGGGCTGAAGTTTAAGAGACAAGTCAGGAAGCATCAGTGACCAAAGAAGTGGAATACGGAGGTACTAAGTGACGAACAGAGCAGGTGGAAGTTCTCCGTGACTATAGATACTGCGGTAATTAATAGCTCAGTAGGTCGTTCAGTTCAAGAGGAGTAGACATCTCTGAAACGGGCAATCACGAAAGTTGGACTGAACAACATAAGTACAACGAAGGTAACTGTGAAGAAACCGTGGGCAACAAGAGAATATCTCAGCTGATCGACGAACGAAGGGAATACAATCATATTCAGGGAAATCCATGAATACAGCGATACAATTCACTTATCAATGAAATAGTTAAGAAATGCAGGGAATTTAAGGCAAAATAATTGATGAAACTGAACTGAAATGACTGTCGAGGGGACTGACTCAGCATACGTATGTCAAACCAGTCTTCGGTGAAATTAGAGGTATGGCGGTATCATTAAGAATGCATTGGGTATTCCATTGTTAATTACAAAGGAGAGAGAAGAATGGGGGAAAAACTACATTGAATGCCTTTATGAGAGCGATGACCTACCTCAAGGAGAAACAGATGTCGATAGGAAAGAGAGAGGAGATCCAATATTAGAATCAGATTTTAGAAGAGTTTTGTTAAATTGAAAATACAATAAGGCAGAAGGGATGGATAACATTTCATCGGAATGTTTAAATAATTTGGTGAAATGGCAACAAAACGACTACTCAGGCTAGTGTGTAGGAAGTATGAGACTGGCGACATACCATCTTGTTTTCGGAAAAACGTCACCCATATAGGTTCGAAGGTTATAACAGCCGACAAGGGTGAGAACTATTTCACAGTCAGCTTAATAGCTCATGCATCCAAATTGCTGAGAAGAATGATGTACAAAAGAATGGAAAGGAAAACTGAGGATATGTTAGATGATGATTAATGTGGCTGTAGGAGAGACAAGTGCACCAGAGATGCAATTATGATATTTCAGTTGATAATGAAAGCAAACTGAAGAAAAATCAAGACGACATTCATAGGATTTGCCAAACTGAAAAGGGATTCGACGATTTAAAATGGTGCAAGACGTTCAAAATTCTGAGAAAAACAGAACTAAGCTATGGAAAAGACGAATCACACCCAGTATCACAAGAGCAAACAAGAAGACTGGACGACCAAGAACGAAGTGGTCGGATTAAAGAGGGAGTAAAACAGGGATTTTTGTCTTTCACCCCTACTGTTCAATCTATACATTGAAGAACCAATGACGCAAATAACGGAAAAGTTGAATACTGGGACCAATATTCAAGTTGAAGTTATATCAGTGTTAAGATTCGCTGATGACATTGTTATCCTCGGTGAAACTGAAAAAGAGTGAGAGGATATGTTCGGAATGAAAAGTCTAATTAGTGCAGAATGAGGACTGAAAGTGAATCGAAGAAAGACAAAATTAATGAATATTAACAGTAAGAAATTTAATTCTAAAATTAGGGATAACGAAATAGATGAAGTTGAGGAATTCAGCAGCCTAGGCAGCAAAATAACCCGTAATGAACAGAGCAAGGAAGACAGAAAAAACAGCCTAGCATTGGCATAAAGGGCATCACTGGTCAAGTGAAGTCTGCTGATGTCAAACATAAGCCTTATTTTGAGGAAGAAATTTCTGAGAATCTAAGTTAGGAGCACAGCATTGTACACTAGTCAAACACGGAAGGTGGGAAAATACGAACAGAACAGAATCGATGCATTTGAGATGTGTACTAAAGCTGAATGTTCAAAATTAGGTACATTGATAATGTAAGGAATGAGAAGGTTTTCCGCAGAATAAGCAAGGAAAGGAATGTACTGAAAACACAGCAAATCAAAAGGGTCAGGACATAGGAAATCTGTTAACTGATCAAGGAATAACCTCCATGGTATTAGGAGAAACTGTAGAGGGCAAAAACTGCAGACGAAGGCACCTACTGGAATACATCCTGCAAATGACTGGAATAAAAATGGCTCTGAGCACTATGGCAATTAACATCTGTGGTCATCAGTGTGGTGTCACCGCCAGACACCACACTTGCTAGGTGGTAGCTTTAAATCGGCCGCGGTCCATTAGTACATGTCGGACCCGCGTGTCGCCACTGTGTGATCGCAGACCGAGCGCCACCACAAGGCAGGTCTCGAGAGACTGAATAGCACTCGCCCCAGTTGTACGGACGACGTAGCAAGCGACTATACTGACGAAGCCTCGCTCCTTTGCCGAGCCGATAGTTAGAATAGCCTTCAGCTAAGTCAATGGCTACGACCTAGCAAGGCGCCATTAGTAACATTGCATGTATCTAAAGAGTCTCACTTGTATCGCCACAATCTCCAGATGTACCAAAAGGATGGATTAAAGTTAAGTATTCCAGAAGCTACGTACTTTTCTTTATAGCATTCATTACTTATCCTGTTTCAGACCTCACGCCCATCTGCGTGAGCGTAGCGCGTGCCTTTCGGCTTCCTCTCATTGTGTCTAGGCTATCTTGTCTAGACACAACAATCAGTCCCCTAGAACTTAGAACTACTTAAACCTAACTAACCTAAGGACATCACACACACCCATGCCCGAGGCAGGATTCGAACCTGCGACCGTACCAGTCGCGCGGTTCCGGACTGAGCGCCTAGAACCGCTAGACCACCGCGGCCGGCTGACTGGAATACATCCAGCAAATAATTCAGGCTGTAAGTTGCAACAGCTACTCTAAAATGAGAAGGTTGGCACACGAAAGTAATACGTGGTGGGAAGCACGAAACGACTCTGAAGGCCGATAAAAAAATTGCTAATAGATACAAATATTATGCGAACTGAGAAGATATCACATACACTCTGCCTCATTAACTGTCTATTTGCTGTAAGGTATTTTATGGAACTGAAGAGAAATATCAATAAACATGTCGTGATGACAAATATATTATGTCAGTATCCGAAGTGGCACAGTAACGTGACATATTCGCATCACATACTCTAAGGAAGGTAGTTAAATATCTGCGTTTGAATAATTATGCAACTAAACGGTTTCTAGTTTCGCTGCTTTATATGACAGAGTATACCAATGAAACTGTCCCTAATTAAAAAAAAATCTAAGAAATAACGCACTAAGGAGGTATAGTCACAAGCTGGATACTGGCATGCAAAGCTATGTTGAGAAACTACTCAGTTGTTACAAACCTGATGGCTGCCCACAGAAAGAGACTCATTCTTTTTCACAAACATAGTAAAAATACATCTGCGTAATGGATTTTCTCAGCGGACTCTAATTCGACTTTCGATGTCAGGTTCGTAATTTATGAACCACTAATTTGATATTAACACAAGAATTATCGTTATTTCCATAAGTCACTGCTTTTACAGATATGACACGGTGAACGTCACCCACTCCTTTGACAAATAGAAGTTTAATCAGCGTAGGAATGCCGCAGATGTCAAATACGAATGCTGCATTGGCAAAGTAAAGGTAAAATTGGCTTACAGACGAAAGCAGAGAAAGTATCGTTAAATATTGTAGCTAAAGAAGAAAATGAAAGGTCATTCTTGCATTATTTAAATGGAATGACGATATGAGAGCATCTATTTTTAACAAATCAGTCGTGTTGATTTCAATTAGGATGCAAATCTACTGACATTTATAATCAACAGCAAAAGTGTAAACAGAGCAGTAAAACACAATAATGATATAAATTCCTTCTATTACCGAGTACACAAAAGGGCAGGACTATGAAAATAAGAATAAGCACGCTGACATATCAGAAACGTCAGGAGGGATTAAAGGGACCACAACAGAGATAGCACTGTTTCTAACGGTTGGTCTTTACTATGCTCCAGATGAACCTAACTGCCTTTGGGTTTGTATCAGGCTCAGTCGGAATGGAAGCAAGACGTATCTGTGAAACTCATCTGAGATTACTGCGGTAACAGGGAAGTACTGAAGACTGGAGGAACAGTACACTACTTCACATACGGTAACTTCAAGGACTTATATGCGTCATAATCCAGTGAAACATATTCATAAAGCCAGCACTTGACTTATGAGCAGCTGTCAGATGCGCCACTCATTTCCTATGACGTGTTGCTAAGCATTTTCAAAAATTTGCTAATGATTTGGAAAACAAACGGAGCAACTCAGTAGCTGTTGCACTTAGATGAAGTGAGGAGAACTAGACATTTCAGACTGAAACCGATAAATTAGGTATTTCCGTATTTATAATAAAGATATTTAGACGAACACACTCAATACGATAATTAGACATATTTTGAGTGTATTGGATACGGTGACGCATTAGATACCGAGATTTAGCTATTCTGTGATTTCTCTAAGACATTTTACATTAATGCCTGAATGATTTATTAGAATGGGTCATGACCGATTTCCTTCGCTAGCCTTCCAAATTTGAGCCTTTTCTACGTCTCTAAGGACCACGGAACCTGGAGACCGCAGTCGTCCTTTCATTTAAGGGTTTCACTTTTCAGTCTTATAGCGTTGTTGCCCGTCTGTCAGTCCGTCTACTTAAACACCTTTTTCTCAGGAACCGATACAGGTACACAGTTGAAATTTATATCAAATATTGCAGTCTACGCTTTCCTGTCTGTGTAATAAATTTAAGCACCTAAGCAAATGCAATCGAACGACAGGGCCATGTGTTAAGACTCCTTTTTCTCGAGGAAGAGGTATCAAGTTGAAATTTATGTTTAATAATAAGGTATATGGTCCCTCAGTGGTGTAAAATTTTAAGCTTCTAAGTCACTGCATCAAAAGATACTCGGAAACTCACTCAACAAAACATATATATGGACTGTCTACATACGTAATTAACTCTAAGCGCGATCCCCCTCGTACTTTCAGGTATTTCAGAGCTATGGGGGCAAGGAGCAGTCAAATGACAACAGAACACCAGCCACAACGAGACCACGCAGTGATTCCATTCCAGAGTAGCCATCACACGCCTTACGACATTCATCCCACTAGGAGCGAGACGATAAATTTCTGTTTCGTAGAACTCGCTGTTGCACTTCCTGTAGGGCAGAAGCCGACGTCCACGCATGTCTGTCTTCAGGTCGCCAAAGATGTGAAAAACGCACTGTGAAAGATCCGGTCTTTACGGAAGTGGTTGCAGCATTTCCCAACCGCATCGCCGAATCGTGACCTTCGTCGGAGTGGCTGTGTGGGCCGGCCGTTATCGTGTTCGTCGCGTTCCTCGAGCGTGGAACCGCAATCAGTGCGTTGCTCTATGAAGACACTTGGCAGAAACTGCGACGCGCCACAAAGTAAAAACGCCCAGGAATGTTGCCTTACAGAACCATTCTATTGCCCATCCCACGCACTGTCAATAGGACTGCAACATCCTTCGTACCGCCCCGACCTCTCACCCTGTGATTCCCACATCTGTGGCGAACTGAAGAAAGACATGCATGGAAGACAGTTCCAGTATGATGAGGATGTGCAAAAGAATGGGCCTTTGCGGATCTGCCAGCGACCGATTGAGTTGTGCTAAACAGGAATTGATCGTCTCCTCTCCCACTGGGACATATATCTTAGCGGATGTGGTGTTATTTTTGAATGGAATCAATCCATGGTCCCGTGTTGGCGGGTGTTCGGTTCTCATTTGACTGACCCTCATATTTTTGATGAAGCTTACCCAAGGGAGTTCAAACGGGGTAGAGCAGTCACTGATTACATGAATGACGCTTAGCTGTTACTCGACGTGCTCGTAGTGGAGCAATAAGAAGAGACATGAAACGTATTATAAGGAAAATTTATTTGCATAGGCATAGGGAATGGACGAATAAAACAAGAGGCCTTTGCGATCGCCAGTGGTTTTCAATTTCGCGTGTGCTCCATATGCTGCATTGAAAATGATTCTACACATTTTTCAACTATTCATCTCTATTAGTAAGTTGTATCATTCTGGTTCTCTAGTGAGAAAACCATGTGAAAGCTGAGACGCCAAGGACGTGAGCCACTTTCAAAGCCAAAGCGAAATTTGCAAGGTGTTTCCAGCAATCAGCGATGAAATACAAATTCGTCTTCCTAACGAGCTCGAAGAGAAACATGCGGTGGGATGCTGTGGTATACACGCTGCTTTTCATGATGTTCACGGGTCGTGAAGCATAAAAGAACTTTAAGTTCATATTACCTAGTAAACAAGTTACAGCTAGAACTTCTGATATAATGCATTAACGGACGTTATAGCTGAAAGGGAATCGATTGTACTAAGGAAAGTCTTATGAGGCAATGCTGGGCCAAGTTAGGCATACTGTCTCACATGGAATACAATATGTAAGCTATAATATTTTAATTTGACACTAGCAAAATACTTGAAAAATATGTTTCGCTAGGTACCCAATAGCCTGTACAGTAATTGACATTTAGTTATTAGACATGAATGTCCCAGCTGTAACCGACGTTCTTTTGAGTGTCAAAGACAGGGCATCAGCAAGTGATGATGAAATTGATTGTAAGCAACTACATCCGGAATTGTAGTTCTTACCAAATGATATTGTTCCCAGGAAATTCTCGTAAGCACAAAATTAACAACAGACAAATGTAAGGCCTGTCCTCTTTTGGTGCAAGGATTTTCTTGTCCTTTCGTATAAGCAGAAACACTATTTTCCTCGATGAAGAATAACGCAGTTTGCAAATTCTTAGCAGTGAGTACTTTCTTATTTTGGGCCTATCTCAACACTCCTATGCCTCACAGGCTACCACTTGCCCAGCTGCATTACGTAAAATACTGTTGCCATAAAATCTGAAGGTCAAACTGCAAGGCAGACTGTTGGCTCCATGTCACGAATGGAACGTAATGCAGGATAAACAAGTTTCTTGGAGGGCGCGAGTTGCTTCAGGCTCCTGATTGGCTGTCTCAGACGAGGAAAATATCCCGACAGTCAGTGCACCAAACATGTAGCCGGCAGTTAGGAAAAGTACCATCCGCCAGAGGCAGAACCAGTTATATCAGAATCCCGAAACCAGTTGCAGCGTGGTGCAAACTGACTCTCGTTTGCCATAAATCTTCTGAAGGGTGTCTTACCTCAATAACAACTGTTCATACACACTCAACTACTTACAAATCAAGACACAGTCTCTAAAACTCGACCTTGCTGGGGCCTGACCCTGCAACGAGTGACACTAAATTCAACCAAAACTATAGACGTGGTTACTATCTGCATCATGAAATTTACTCAGGGCACAATAAAATAATCAGAAGCTCAACTTCGCCACTGAGCACAAAAACAATTCCGAACATGTTTCTCGCTTAATCTTGTTTGATGTTTACTTAACAGTAAATCCAGCTAATCCTCTGAAATCAGTCAATGCACGTCTCGTAGAATTTTATTTTATTTCAGTTTTGTTACTTTATGAAATGATGTAATCTGGTGAGACACGAGTTCGCAAAATGTTCAACTGTATGTTGAAATTTTTTTATTTTAGTAAACTATTTGACATTTAACAAGTACTTTAGGAGTTAAAAAACCTTCTTTATTCATGTATTTAATCCTCACAGTCATCGAGATAAAAAGGCTCACATACGACTTATACAAAACCTTAATGTTACAATGTCTTTTCGTAGACCGAGTTGATGAATCGAATTTCTCTTTTTAGTAGGTTGTTGACGAAACGTACTGAAATTCTTACACTTCCGTTCTTCATTCATAAGCTGTTCACGTGAGTTCACTTAACGCCATGGTCAATTTGTGCTCAGGTGAAAAGATTGTCGATAAAGAAGCAGTTTTTCACAGACTAGAAGAGTTACACAAATTTAAGAGAAGGCAGCTAGATCTCGGAGCGTGCTTAGTCAACTGAATTCAGAACTGACTCCTCTTCAAGCAACAGTTATTAGAACGCTGTGGAGGAATTAAATGTCTCTTGCGATTTAAACACACAATTAAGAAGTGAGGAATGAAAATTGGTAACGAACTGTCGGAGAAACACTGTATTTGTGAACGTAGACAAACAACATACTATGAAAACGGAGACAGATTTGTAGAAAGACTGCACTGACGTTTTAGAAATGCATATAGTGGATTAACGAGCACTGTAGAAATTCAAGGAGGGTGCAAATGAATAATTTTCTACAGCTAACAGAGTTCTAGCGTGGTCATGTTCGGCAACATCACTACTGACAGCTGAGTGCTATATGAAAGAATTCTCTACCAGTTTCGGTGTGACGTGTCAGGTCGCGATCCATTTCAGTGATGGTCGTTTAAGAAAGGTACATGAGCTCGTCATCTAGGTTTCAGATATCAGCTGCACGCAATTTCACACCCGAACACAGCAGAAGATTCGTAGATACTGCTGATCTCATGACAACAGTAGGAAGAATTCATACTATAATAGAAATGTCAGATAAGCCAACAGAAACCGTTTGCACGATGTTGGGCTGCGAAGACTCCTAAACTTCACTTCTGTCCAGGTGGTACTTCATCGAGTAACACACAGTTTAACTCTAGGGGTGGATGGCGCAGAGCTGTGGCTACCGATGGGGGCAGACTCAACCATCTCGTCAGAAATGCGGCGGCAGTGACTATCTGGAGAATTACGTTCCCGAAGTCTTTCAGTCAGTGACATGCAGGACCATGTCCTAACATAAGAGTCTATTATAAGCGTGCACCTTTGTCGAGTGACGAGGAAAAGATAAACTGTGTCGTTTCTATACGTCAGGTATCTGTGCTCACGTAACAGAACAGTATGGACACTTACATTTCTCATGTTTCACCAAGTACTGTACACTATCGCTAACTCCAGTTAGTAGTTTGACCATGTGCCTTCTTGTAAATGAGCATTTTCTCCGTTAGTGGAAACATCCTTTGACCAGTTGAGACAATAGGAGCAAGCACCGTGGGGCATTCCTACTAATGTTCCCGATTGGGGCGGCACAGGAAAACGGTTTTTATGGAATGTATGTCCTCCTTTTAACTTTTTTGACACAGACCATTCGGTTCCATGACAACACGGTTGAGCATGACCTCAGATAGTTAAGTGATTTTATTTAATACATTACATGATGGAACTTTTAGTGTTTCGAAACTTTCATGTATGCAATAAAATATTACTGATTCAGCAGCTGTTGTCCTATTTCTCGTTTAATAAAATGGACTTGTGCAGTTGCAGTTGCGCCACTAAAATAACCCTGTATCTATACTGAAAGTTTTTGAAATTGCTCTAATTTATGTTCATTCTCATTTGCATTACTTAAACATAGTCTCCGACAATAGCATTCAACTCAGAAGAACCAGCATGAATCTTGATGGCGGAACCTTCTGCATCATTACCGTTAAATCAGTAGGGAGATGAAATGGTGATGTTTGGTTGAACTGATTAAAATCTTTGCCTAAGAAACTGAATGTAAGGTTTATGTACTACATTATTCAAAATGCTGTGCAACTAAAGGCTCATGGAACGACTTAGACAGTAGGCAAATATTAACCGAAAGTATGAAACTGGCTGGTAACTAGTAATCAGTCTGCGGGCCGCTGTGGCCGAGCGGTTCTAGGCGCTTCAGTCCGGAACCACGCCACTGCTACGGTCGCAGGTTCGAATCCTGTCCTTCGGTTAGTTACGTTTAATTAGTTCTACGTCTAGGGGACTGATGACCTTAGATGTAAAGTCCCATAGTGCTTAGAGCCATTTGACCCATTTGAAGTAATCAGTCTGACAGGAACGACTGTAAATTGATAATTGAAATAATATACTCTAAATTTGCAAAGTGAAAGTTTCTTATGTAACTGAATAAACTCCACTAAGATGTGTGGAGTGAGCCCATGTATCAATAGCGACACTTATCTGTCTTTCAGAAGCAGACATCAGATGCTCATCTTGGTGCTATTCGAAATAATTAACCTACATCTTGACACAGGATTTCATGTTCTCCTTTTTGTTTCACTAATTAAAATCTCTAATGAGATTTGGGGATACATATATCCTTAAATCTCAGTCAGGATTGTTAGTAATAAACCATTGAATACAATGAGAGAGAAAGTATTGGATGAAATACTGTGTCAAGACATGGCTTACTCATTCCGTATCACAGTTAAAGTGCCAAATATCTTGATCTCTCGTGTCTTCTTAGCTAGTCTGATGACGATACTCTCCTAAAAATCGTTCTACAATTCTTCAGTTTCATACAATTCTGACACCAGACAAAATTACGTAGTTCAAAAATGGTTCAAATGGCTCTGAGCACTATGGGACTCAACTGCTGAGGTCATTAGTCCCCTAGAACTTAGAACTAGTTAAACCTAACTAACCTAAGGACATCACAAACATCCATGCCCGAGGCAGGAATTACGTAGTTCAAAAATGGTTCAAATGGCTCTGAGCACTATGGGACTCAACTGCTGAGGTCATTAGTCCCCTAGAACTTAGAACTAGTTAAACCTAACTAACCTAAGGACATCACAAACATCCATGCCCGAGGCAGGATTCGAACCTGCGACCGTAGCGGTCTTGCGGTTCCAGACTGCAGCGCCTTTAACCGCACGGCCACTTTGGCCGGCTTACGTAGTTCGTAAACTTCGAATTAATGTACAGGGTTTTTTGTTAAAACTTTGCAGAGGCAGTACATGTTACGTATTGAATAAAATTCTTGTAAGAAATCCATATTCGGAAAGGTACCTGTTGAATGTAAGATTAGTTTGAAGATCGGGTCACTTTTAAAGCGCATGCTTCATGGTGTGGTATGTAATGATAGAGCTACACGAGGCATTTACCGAGAACGTTTTCCGGATCGTCGCAGTCAGTCTCATACCACTTTAGCTGGACTACAGCAACGGCAGTGACAAACTGGTACGTTCAGAAATGGGAGGGATGGCTCTCTCGTCTTTACAGAGGATGTCCGTCAGGTAGTCGAGAACCGGAGGAAACATTTCCGTGGGCTTCTGTGAAGCTCGTTGTTTCTGCTCCCGTGAACGGTGATATTTGAAGCTTCAACTTAATTTACATCAAGACAGTAAATTTCCGGCAGTGGATTCCTTACCAAAACTCTATCCACTACGTCCCCTCTATAACACCTTTAAGTTTGTAATAGGAATTGCGAAACATCCTGATACATGTTTATGACAATACACTTCAGTCTATTCCGAATGCGTGCTTAAAATAATATACCGAGCGAGGTGGCGCAGTGGTAGCACACTGGACTCGCATTCGGGAGGACGACGGTTCAATCCCGTCTCCAGCCATCCTGATTTAGGTTTTCCGTGATTTCCTTAAATCGTTTCAGGCAAATGCCGGGACGGTTCCTTTGAAAGGGCACGGCCGATTTCCATCCCAATCCTTCCCTAACCCGAGCTTGCGCTCCGTCTCTAATGACCTCGTTGTCGACGGGACGTTAAACACTAACCTAACCTAACCTAACCTAACCTTAAAATAATACATCTTAGCCAGTTGTAGGTATCAGTAAGAAACTTGCAAATAATTATATAAAAAGTCAGAGCCGAAAATTGCCTGGAACTTGTAGCACCTATGTAAATAGGTGAGGAGTTATTTATCAGAGTCCGTAAAGTAAATCAACTATTCCCAGTAATTCATATACAGTACCATAAACAGAGGATTATCCTGGTCAGTGGAACGTCCAGTCATTCCTTTATTCAATGAATGACTCTACACAAATCACTACCATAAAACTCCTAAGGAAAGTTACATATTACCAGACCTAACATTAACTTGAGCTTCATGATGGAGAAAATGAAACTGAAAAGTCAGTGTACGATCAAGAAGAATATGTGTTGTACTTCTGGGGCTTTTATTCTGAAACGAATCATCGTGTGAAAAATGATTATAAGCATCTGTGTTGCATCCTTAAGGTATGGTGAAGTTATTGTTACCAATGTCCCTTTCGAAATTTGACCTATCTATGCAGCTAAATGAAAGGTTTTAAAGCTTTAAACATTGTTGAGATTTCAGCCACTGTTACAAGGTAAAATTAGAACACTACAGCCCTCGATCGCGAAAATGAAGTCTTTTTTCACCTACGTTTCGGCCACTTCTAAGAATGTCTTCATCAGAAATAAAACATTTAAAACTGGCGTGTCACGTATAAAATAAATATGTCTGTCTGATGATACCACAGCTCGACATGTGGTGCAGCCCTTAGTGGCCTCCCTCTATGATTTCTATTTTAATATTTTATGACTAAAGCCTTATCGCTTAATATTTATTTTCTACGTGACATGCCAGTTTTAAATGTTTTATTTCTGATGAAGGCACTCTTAGAAGTGGCCGAAACCTAGGTCAAAAAGACTTCATTTTCTTGACCGAGGGCTGCACTGTTTTAATTTTTTAAATGAACGGTGTTTATTTTTATGTCATATTCGTTTCGCTTCTTTTTACTTGTGAAGCATCCGCAGTGCCCCGTAATACATGTTTGTTGTGAGCTTGAAATAAATTAGTATCCACATGCATTACTCTACACTCATGGGGCGAAAGTCATGGGGTACCTCTTAATATCGTGTCATATCTCCTTTTGCACAGCACAGTGCAGTAAATTAATGTGGCGTAGACTCAACAGATCGTTGGAAGACCCCTGCAGAAATATTGGGCCATGCTGCCTCTATAACAGTCCACAATAGTGAATGTGTTGTCGGTGGAAGATTTTGACCACAACCTGACCTTCCGATTATGTCCCATAAATGTTCGATGGCATTTATGTCGGGCGATCAGTGTGCCCAAATCGTTCTTTAGAACTGTCGAGAATGTTCTTAAAATAAATCTGGAACAATTGTGGCCCGTTGTCATGGCGTTTGCCATCCATATAAATTCGATCGTTGTTTGGTCTCCAAGTAGCCTAACATAACAATTTTCGCTCAATGATTGGTTCAGTTGGACAAGAGGACCCAGCCAGTTCCATGTGAACATAGTCCACATAAATTATGGAGCCACCACCAACTTGCACAGAATCTTGTTAACAACTTGGGTCCAGGGCTTCGTGGGGTCTGAGCCACACACGAATTCTACCATCAGCTCTTACCAACTGAAATCGAGACTCATTTGACCAGGCCACGGTTTTCCAGTCGTCTAGAGCCCAGGAGAGGAGCTGCACGCGATGCAGAGCTGCTAACAAAGGCACTCTTCTCGGTCGTCTGCTTCCATAGCACATTAACGTCCGCCCCGATAGCTGAGTGGTCAGCGTGACGGATTGCCGTCCTATGGGTCAGGGTTCTATTCCCGGCTGGGTCGGAAATTTTCTCCGCTCAGGGACTGTGTGTTGTGTTGTCTGCATCATCGTCTCATCTCCATCTGACACGTAGGTTGCCCAGTGTGGCGTCGAATGAAATAAGATCTGCACCAAGGCGGCCGGTCCTTCCCCGTAAGGTGCCTCCCGGCCAATGACGCAAAACGCTCATTTCATTTCAATAGCCCATTAATGCCGAATTTCGCCGCACTTGCCTAACGGATACGTTCTTCGTACGTCCCACATTAATTTATGCACTTATTTCACGCAGTGTTGTTTGTTTGTTAGCTCTGACAACTCTACTAAAGACGCCGCTGCTATCGATCGTTAAAGCCATCGGTCACTGTCCACTCCCGGTAGCTGAGTGGTCAGCGTGACAGAAAGTCAATCCTAAGGGCCCGGGTTCGATTCCCGGCTGGGTCGGAGATTTTATTCGCTCAGGGGGTTGTGTTGTGTTGACCTAATCATCATCATTTCATCCCCATCGACGCGCAAGTCGCCGAAGTGGCGTCAAATCGAAAGACTTGCACCAGGCGATGGGAGGCCCTAGTCACACGACAACAATTGATAGTAGAACGTCTGCTTTGAAAGGATAAGCTGGAGTGCGTGGTCCGAGACGAGAGGTAATGCCTGCAATGTGGTATTCTCACCACCCACTTGACGTTGTGGAACGCTGAATATAGAATTACCTAACGATTTTCGAAATGCGATGTCCCTTGTTCCTAGCTCCAACTACCGTTCCTCGGTCAAAGTCGGTTAATTCGTGGCGTGCGGCAGTAATAACATCGGAAACCTTTACACATGAATCACCTGAGTCCAAATTACAGCTCTGCCAATTCTCTGCCCTTTTAAGTCTCCTGTAGCTGATACAACCTCCACTTGTACATGCGCTTATCGTGACCCTATGACTTTTGTCGCCTCAGTGTATTAGACTTGTTTAGTTATTCTCTTATTATTAGAAACAATTTTTGGTCAAAAATTTTCGTAAAGCTTAATACCCGTTTATTCTTCTTACCATTTTTTGGAACCCATTATCACCTATTTGTCGACCTAGAATTATAAACGGTTCTCTTGCGCACATAATGTCCGATTTTCAGCATTCACGAGGACATTTCATCTAAAAGTTTCACTTTCACTGTATGTAAAATGTGTGTTTGTTGTGTTTGTTTACAGTTTATAGTGTTCCAACTGTCGCTGTGTGTTTTTCGGTTGTCTTTTGTTTGTGTTGTTGCATCTGTATGCATATTTATTTTCTTTCATTTCTTATGTCCATGCGTGTGCTAAAGGGTGTAGTAATAGATGCTTCAGGCAAAAGGTGGAAAATAGAGAAGGGAAGCGTATTCATTTTTATATCTGTGTGTTGTTGATTATATTAATTCAGTCATTTATTGCCTTCTTGTTCACTGAAACAGCTCTTCGCAAGTGCAGATTTTCTTGCAATGTTACGTGTTTTCTGTTCCGGTTGTCCATCCTAGTAATATTCATATTCTGTCTCATGTTATGTCCTTGCTTTATAAGGTGTTCAGCAAAGGCTGTTTTCAGCCTTCCAGCTTCTTATGCACTCTTTCAATCGAGAACTGGAATGTCTGTTTGTCATCCTCAAGTACAGTGTTTTGCAATATTGACTTTATAGCTGGTATTTGTCTAGTTTTTCTATTGATATGTGTAAATATGCCCAGAGCGTGTTTTTTGTTCTGTGTGCTATGTGTAATCCCCGCTTCTACAGTATATTTGATGTCCTGATGTTGATTTGTACCATTTATTTCTCTTGGTCTTGTTTAAGTGTATTTCTATTTACTACAAGGTCTGTATTGGTTGTGGAGATTCGTGGCGCTTATGTACTTTGCTTCCTTCTTTTCTCGTCAGCTGTGTTTTTACTTAGTTATTGAGTCTCTGTATTATGTAGGTGATACATATATTGTTTTTGATTTCTAGTTCAATTATAATTTATATTATACTGAGTTGTATTTTATTCAGTCTGTGTATCATGTGTTGGATAGCTTATTGATTGTGGTTTCATGGGTGATTTGATATGGCATAGTTGTTTGGTTGATTTGGCGGTAGGGACCGAATAGCAAGGTCATCGGTCCCATCGGATTGGGGAAGGATGGGGATGGAAGCTGACAATGACCTTTCAACAGAACCATCCTAGCAATGGTCTTAACCGATTTAGGGGAATCAGGGAAAACATAAATCAGGATGGCCGGCCACGGGTTTTAACTGTCGTCCTCCCGAAAGCGAGTTCAGTGTGCTAACCACTGCGGCACGTCTCTCGGTACGAAGTGGCATGTGTATTTGTGTTTGTTACTGTTGGTTTCCTGTAACTATGAAACATATGTTTATTCTTAACTTTTCTTGTGTTGTATCCAATAACAATGTATCTTTCTGTTTCTTTCTCTATGGTGAAATATATTTTTCATGTAGGTTATTTTTATATGCATTGATGCATTTAGCTTCACAAAGAAAAAGAAGTGAAATGCTTATGGCGTGAAAATAAAATGACTTTTATTTATTTGATACAATATCATTAATACCTTTAAAGAAACAGTTAATATACGAGAGAAATGGTAACACATGATCATACATTGATGTTATTGATCACGTATTAAAATTAATTCTATAACAGAAATCACGAACATTTTATGTGAGCACTGAGGACATTTTATAACAAAATTCGTTTGTCTGGCAGGAATAAAATTACATAATTTGTTACAGTATTATGCTGCGAATAAGGAAAACTCTAATGTCTGACTAATACCGAATACTAAAGAAAGTTTCTATGACTAAATGTAAATTTCCTGTCAAGCAACTTCTATTTAGTCTTCTGAACATTCTTTTAGGTTAACCTTCTATAACAATCATCATAAGGATTCGTGCTTAATCCCAGCCACTTCCCACAATTTTAGTAACTGGAAGATATTTTGGAAACCAAGGCATTTTTGGCAGCTGAGGTTGTGAAACATCGATTTCTTACAGTGATGATGCCAACATTACACATACTTTTGAAGATCTTCTGAAATTTTTAGCTTGAAAATTCCTTTAAACTTCAAATGCAAAGAGCAATGATACCTGATGGAGAAACGAACAGAATACACAACATAAATCCTATAATCTGTATCCATGGATACTGTTGTCTCCTCAAACAATTTTGTATGCAAAATTAGAAAAAAATTAGAAAAAACACATGTGGAGGTGAATTGATCTTCATTTCGGATTTGTAGACTGTTCTATATGTGATGGTTGTGGTGCGGTGATAAGTGGACAGTTATTTGAATTAACAATGAAACTTGAAAATCTATAAAGCAAAACATACGGGAGGAGATATGCTAACAAGGAAAGTAATCACACGACATGCAAATTTTGTCAATGGATGTCCTTAGCTTAAACCTAAAACGTTTGCGATGCCATTCCTTTACATAATTAACCTTCATTCATCATCATTAACACAGGGTAACACAACAGAATCATTAAATGATGAAAGATCACTGCATTTACTTAAGGACAATGAGGTGCATAGCGAAGTGAATTATTATGAATATAAGATTTATCAAATTATTATTCTAAAGACTGAAATGAAACCAAAACCACCCCCCCCCCCCCCATTTTACACTTTTGCTGTATATGCGTGTGTCACAGACTAATGACGATTAATTGATGTGAATGGTTGACGACATACGGAAAAAGCGCATTCATGAAAATGTAGCATAATCTCAAAAACATTATGAAGTGAAGCGTTATATTAGGAAATAGAGACGTATGTATAACTCCTGTAAAATTATAGGACAGATTCCCACTACTCGCAGTAAATGTAGTAAATACAACAAAAAATGAGGAATATGGAATTACATCAGGGATGACACAAGAATGTAAGAATACCAAGGTGACCGACAAGGCATACTCAGGTGAAAACAGAATGAATTCTGAACTTCACAGTAATCAATAAGAATCTGAAATTCAAAAGAATAAAGGCACTGAGGGAACAAATGAAATATTATATATCGACAAATTAAAAATGAAGAAGTGAGTTGCAGTTATTCGACGTCAGATCTATGGGCTAAGGGAAGTCACTAACGACAGTTCATGGAAAGAGAGACAGTTCATTACAAAAAAGGAAATAAATAGAACGTAATACTGGGATATGGTTGTTTACATCATCATCGACCCACGCACATATTGCGCTCTTGGAAAGTAAGCACAGATAAAATTTCGAAACATCCGAACAAATGAATTTCTTCCATTGTTCCAAGGAGCAAGTTTTCTGGCTTCGCCTCCACGTTTTCCTATTATGGATATTCGCATCACAGGTGCTTTGTTTTGAAATTCCAGCTCGCCCTGCCATTCTTAACTTATGGTGCTCCCTTCTTGTTGTTTTGGTGCTGACATTCTTCACAAGCGCAACATTCAGTTCTTCAGCGATTTTTGCTGCTATCGTCCTCTTATTTTATATCGCAGTCATATTCAAGGACAGTCTGTCTAGATCACTCAACACACACTTCCGTCCGTGTTGTGACTTAGCGATTGATGTTTTTCCGCTCTCCATCATGCTGTATAAATCTTCGGTACGATGTCTCTTGAAGTACCAAACCCCTTGGTTCCTTGATTAAGGTAGCACCCCCCCATACGATCTCCAACGACTTGTCCACGTTAGAATTCATTTAGCTCCGACGTAATGCACTCATAATTACGCAGAACACTTTTCTGACCGCGAATGACACTTGTAGTGTGTTTAGGATATTGCACAGGTACCGTTAGTTGTCAAGTACAACAGCGCAACCTGCAGGCTTGGGTAACATCTGCATTTAGGTTGAAGCACGCATTTCTGGCGGTGTTTTATTATTACTGTTCGGCCCCTGTATGTATGAAATATTGTCGTCCTGAACAGAAGTATTATATGTAACTTTAGCTTAAATTAACAATAAGGGTGTGTATTTCAGGCGCACACATGAGAAATAACTATTAATACCAAAAAAAAGAATATATAGGACGTGAATCAATGCAACGATAATTTAAGCATGAAGTCTCAAAAGAGTCATTAGTATTTCAGAAGCTACGACTGTAAAAATAGATGACTGTAAGAACTGTTTCATGACGAATCGTATAGTTCACGTTTACAATGGGCAGGCGAATATTAAGACGAAACCCAAGAAGTAGATCATGAGGTGGATCAACAATCAGCCTCAACATTATTCTGCCTGTTGCTGTTTTCTTCCATCTGAGTTCATTTAGAGCTTCTGCATCGTTCTTTACGTCGGCTTCCCATCTGTTTCTTGGCCTACAAAGGGGTCGTTTTCGTGTAATGTGGACAATGACAGCTTGCTTAGGAAGTTGAGACTCTGGTATACATCTTACGTTACGTGACATACCCTCTTGAGTCTGCTGCTCTTTTAATACTATAAAACGTCTCATAAATTTAATTATTCGTTAGTGCTCTCCAAGTATCACAGTCTCACATCAGGCCCCAGATTTTCTCATTGCCGATCTGTAGAATTTTAAGAGCTTTTGGGTCTCCCTTTTACCTGCCTTCCAGCATTCTGAACCATAGAGGACCAAGAGACATATAATAGCATAGTAGATTTTCATATTAGCAGAATGTGGCTGCAGCTTTGAACGTATCTCTGAGGGAATATAGACACGAGAAACCAGAAGAATATCTTTCGTTTACATCGATGGGTATTTGAATACAACTGCCCCAACTTCCCGGGTACTTGAACTGATCAACAGACTTGAACATGTCTCCGTTAACTGCGAAGTGCTCTTTTGCTTATTTAGTTCTGATTAATTGCATATGTTCTGTATGTAATTGTAGTTGGCTCCATGCAAAATAAGTTTGTATGAGGCTTTCCTAGACGTGTGAATCGCACGCTTTTACTTTAGGTGTACGTTATTTTACGGATTGGAATTTCCGAAGAAAGTAGCAGGAAATAACTAAAAATTTTTGTTTCAGTACTTCGCCGGCACTTAAATGTATACAGGTAGTACGGAAATTTACGTCAAAATATTAGTTGAAGAAGGGGTTCTTATGGGTCTGGCCAATTCCCCACCTTAGGATCTATTACCAAAACATTAACTTACAACTGGTTCAAATCGCAAATGGTTTAAGATTTATGTTTGGCAATGTTCAAAATTGTTAAAAACATTAGTTACAATACAACAGTTATGCAACGTACCACTTGTTACTGTCACACTGTAACCCGTCGAAGTGAAAGTTAACTGTCGTAACTAATCATATATCAGCTGCGACGGTTTTACGAAAGTTCTTTTTATATCTGTCGATGGAGAGCCCTTTTAAGAGCTATAAACTTTGTACCAGTTAGGATCTTCACATTAAAAAATTAAAACACTGCTTGTAAAAGTTTACAAGTTTCTTTTAAAATATTTGAATGTTATTGAATCTCACATCAGTGTTTTACATGCTTCAGTGAGGTACATTTTTTTATGAATTACATCGGTGCACTTTCTACAGAGAGAGGGTTTTTCAGCTCTGTAGGTGTTGAACCAATCAGATTTCCTAAAAACATTTATAAAGCCTTAGCAACCTGGTGTATGATTAGTAAAGACAGCAACTTTCATTTCTGTATTTAACGGGTTACTCTGTAACTGTAACAAATGCTATGTTGCGCAAATGTATTGTAAATAGTTTCTAAGGAATGTTGAATCTTTCTGAACGTAAATCTTAAACCATTTGTTATTTGAACTAATTAGAAATTAATGTTCTTGTAAGAGATCTGAAGAATGGCAGCTGGCCCGAAACCAATCATATATAAATAGAGTAAAGTGATATGAAAATTTAATTCGAATAGATTTAAATAATTATAAGTACATAAATATTATTGAAGAGACCACGTGATTACTAGGGACAATTTCATATTCTTTAGGACCGCCGGAAAAGATAGTGTTTAATATATGTAACGAAAGAAGCGACACTGACCACCAGTTATGAAAAGACAAGTGAAGTATAGGAATAAATTGGAGATGGCATGAAACATGTCAGAATGCTAATGGGCATAAGAGAGAAACTTCAACGGGCAGGGCGTAGAAATGTTCTTACCAAGTAATGTCGGTCGAAATGTTCCGCCATAGGAAAATGTATGATGACAATCATAGAAATAATAATTGAAGAATAATGCCGCTATAATCGAAGTCTTGAGTTCCTCAGAAGAAACTCCCAATACAATTCCGTATATAACAGTGTAGGAACAGATCATTCCTTATAGTTTCATACATTTTATAGAAGTACTTGTAACATGGGCTTTTCGATTGTACAACACGGGTCGGCTTTGCAAAAAACGTGGTTGTGCTCTTTTTGATTTTGTGTACGGTATTGGTCATTTTCAGTGATAAAAAGTAATTCAAAAAAAGTTAAGAACGGTTGCCTATAATAAACATAATAGAGCAATGAAACCTAACTAAACTTCAGTTTACAAGAATATAAAACTTGTCGTATGCAGTATAGAACCGGGAGCTACTGCCGCTAGCAAAGGTAAAACTTGACTCATCACTGCACTATGTCAGTTTTTTGGCGAAAGGTACACGATATATAAATGCTTAACCAAACAAGCTAGCATTAACTTCTGATGTCGAGCTGCTCTTTTTGACAAAAGGGTTTTTCACCGTTCGAAGACAGTCTTCCGCAGTCGGGAAGGGGAGACGAACTTTCAGCAGTCTCTTGCGCGAACAGTTCCGTCGGTTTACGTAATGCATTGCCCGCCGCCCCGCGGAGCGCTACATGAGGACAGCGTGGCGGCAACTCTCTCCGCGCCGCCACCGCCGCCAGCGGCTGAGCTCAGGAAATCCCTCCCACCGCCCGGCCGCTGCACGCTCGGCGCCCTGCGAGACGTTTTCCACAGCAGGAACAGGTTTCCAGCGTCCATGCACCAGCGACGCCTCTCATTGGTCGGCTAGTACGAGGAAAACGGACGCTGTTCTGCCTCCCGTGCATCTGACAGCGACGGTGAAGCAGACTCGTAGTTGCTACTGTTTACTGGTACGTATTTTAAATACTAAACATTTCAGAAGAATTTTCCCGTACTGCGCGTCTCCTATCCGCTACTATGATCTGACTTAGTCACAAAATCTACTGATATATAACACTGACTTTAAAATTAAAACCATTTAAATCTTGCACAAACCGCAAGCGGCTTATCTAGCCATCACATGTCCTTAACAAAATCTGTTCTCAGAGTTTTAAGGAATTTAACGCAATCCTTCAGTCTGGATAAAGACTACATATCTCTTAGATACTTTGTTGACAAACTATGCTAACGTCAAATTTTGTGAGAATTAGATAGCTCAATTCATCAATACACTGCCTCCTAGAATGTTACTGAGCATGTACGAGATCTGTACAAGACTTCTCGCATTACTAAAGAAAATTTATTGCTGATTCTGTACAAATGACTTTATATCTATCCTATAGTTTGTCCTTACGTTTTGGTAACGATAACCAAAATCCACCAATTCGGTTGTAGGGGACGATCAATATACTTTAGACACGGTCTTCCACTTCGCCGGAAAACCTCGCTTGTGAAGTATGAACCAAAAGTACTGGAATGACGCTACGACTTTGTGCGTTACCAAAAATATAAAATTAGGGGTGGTCTCCTAGCAGCAGGAAACCGTTACATTTCGTACACACCTGTTTTAGTTCCTCGAAACATTTGTGTATGTCTTTCTTCGGCAGCCTGCGTAAGAGCTCTGCCCATCAGTGTGCAAGAATGTCATCATGTGTAATACGCTTCACGCACAGCCACAGAGCTAATCAACTTGTCACAGTATGAGAACAAAGCACTAATTCATGATGGCACAGCTTTCCTAATTATTCGAGCAGCTAGTCTATCCCTCTTTTCCTTTTAAATATACGACGCGTATTACGATAACAGCGGAAACAGAAAGGTGTTAAAGTAAATTGTGACAAAGGAAAACTTTCTGAATTACCATGAGTCTGTAAACGACAGAACTGCGAGGAAATTGCAGATGTGTTGTTACGAGCCACTACTGACTTTCTTACGAAATACTATCACGTTTAGAACAAATATACTGGCTGTCGTAGAAGAGCTGCACCCAGAAGAACAAGGAGGACTGTGATCATAGTTGACAGGTGGGTATGTGGTGCCACACACAAAAAATGATTACACTTTCATTTTTTCAACTTGTGGGCAGCCACAGCGGTTGAAATTCATGGTAAATTCAACGTGAATAGATGGAAACACCTGTCGAGCAACGATTTATTAAACCATCACTGAAGATGCTATTAACGGTCCATTTAAGATGAATTTACCATGACTCTCACCGTTGACGGATCATCATTTATTGCACTACATCACCACTGAACGACCTTTTAGTTTTGCGTCGAGCCCCAGGTCTCGGATGTAGTCCTATGATTATCTCACGCCGCTAGTACGTCAGCGCGCAGTTCCTGCAGATTAATGGGTGGAGTCCTGATGACAGTCTATGGCACCCCAGACATTTTCGATCGTAGAGAGATCGGAAGATAAGGAGGACAGGGCAGAGTATCCATAGCTGCAAGGAATTCTCGGCAGGTGGCAGCGGTATGAGGACGAGTGTTGTGTTAAAATCAGGCATATGCTCTTCGGAGGTCACTGTGAAGGGGCTCCGCACACGAAGCTGGTAGTCGTCGTCTCTACTCAGAGATGAGACTTGTCACTAAATATTACCCGCTTCAAGTCTAAAGGGCTCCATCTCCATCATTGCTGACTGAATGCGAGTCGGATTAGGCGCTGCGAGGGCGTGAATGGCAGGCGTTGTAACGATCGGCGTACCGCGAGCCCTACGTCTTGCAGCCGCCTATCAAAGATACCAGTACTTACGAGGTGTCGCAGAAAACGCAGGATAGACCGATAAATAGCCTCTATCGTTGTCGCCCTTGGTGGACAAACCGTTGGAATTCCCTCCTTGTGGTGAACGTCGGACGGCCCGGGGCATGTCCAGATGCATGTCGTGCATGAATGCCTTCCTGTAGCCAATGCCATCAACAACGGGGCATGATACTGTCCGTAAGGCTGGCGAGGCACGCAATGCGACCGTAGGACCCCCTAGTCTCTCACACCCTAAGATGCGGCCCATCTCAAACTTGTGTAGCTCGACAATACATTGTAGAAATTGTCGCCTGTGCACAGAGCACCAGCCTCTACAATGAACTGATGAGCTCGACGTAAGAGGACCACCGATGTTACCCTAGCGCGTGGCCAACTATGCAAAATTAATTTTTGGCGTAGCTGATGACTTGCAACATACCCACCCAATCTACACTGGCACTCTCGTGTCCTTCTGGTTACAATTATTTTTATTACGATCAGCGTATATTTTAAATTTTACCTTTTAGATTGACCCCAAGCAAAATTTTACCTTTTAGATTGACCCCAAGCAATTCGGCCCAAATATGACGTAAACCCACAAGTACTTCAAGAAAACTCGGTGGACGAAGGCACCTCCAGTTTCTTTGCTAGCATCTTCCAGGATTGTTTGAGGCTGTACCCCTTGAGCATCACTGGAGAACATAGGACGCAGACGATGAGGACAGCACATTTTGCTCATAGTAAAAGACTACATCTTACGCGCCTCTACGTTCCGGAACAAAAATGGTTCAAATGGCTCTGAGCAATATGGGACTTAACATCTATGGTCATCAGTCCCCCGGTCCGGAACAGACCAGTCTAATAGGGCCTATTCTCCGGCCTCCATTTGACTTCAGTCCTTTAGATTTTACTCCCTAGGATAGTATATAAATTGTAGTGTTTATCACTCCCGTTGATGTGGCTGAAAATTGGAGCAGCAAATTGCATAGTTTACTCAAACGTGAGACTCACACAAGGGCGGGTGGTGCAGTATTGCATCCCATTACGGGGACGACACGTGGAACAGGTCTCTCAACGTGCACTACTGCACAGTACGTTTTAACAAGTAACATGTATATAGTATTCAAGTGGGTCAGTGAAACTCGTTTCTTTAATGCTAAGCGCCTATAGCGCCTTAACATGCTAGAACTGTCTGTGAAATTTTACACTGCTGAAGCTACACGTAGTCTCTGGAAAAGGGAGGTGCAGTTTTGTTTGTTTATTTACCTCCCCACAACCCGTCTCTGCCCCACTCTTCATTATAAATATGTGTGTGAGTGTGCGTGAATGGAACGCGAACGTGGTTATTCTGAAGGTTCCTCCAGTAGGGAAAGATCTCATAGAGATGTATAATAGGTTCGCACTACAAAACTAGACTGGCAGATTCGTAGCACAGAAGTCAGAGAATTGTTCGATCTTTGACCTGGAGAGGGTCAGTCCAGCACACCTGTATTAGCGAGCTTCTGGTGGGCAGACATATGTACTGCTGTTACCTAGGATAACTATACATGATTAATCTCATTTATTGCGATTACCTTGGCCAGACAAGTGTTTCGTCATCATTTTTATTTGTACATTTTCTCTCAATTTGACGTGTTCGCGTGGACTTGTAATGGTATTCTTTGTTCTGGTAGAATTATTGAATGTGTAGTTCTGCACTGCAATTTCAAAAGGCCTTTAACATTTTAGCTGTTAACGGGGTCCCATATCCTTGTTATTTCGCATGTTGTTTTATGGACTGTAATTTTCGAATATCTTGAAGAGTGTATTTTCGATTCTGGTAGGGTAGCGTCTGATCGTTAACTTGCCACGTGCTCCAAAATAGTTGCTTTGATTAAATCGTGTAGCCAAAATTTTATATCATAAAGAATAGAATCCAAAAATAAAAAACATATGTGGTTTAAATTTCTTACAGTTTCCCTGTTTGTGAATTTATTAGATGTCATATCATCACTTTCAACCCACCTTGAGTTTTTTCTAAGATGCTACTATGATTAAATGGTGTTGTTAAAATTGTAGAGCATAGTGTGTAGGATCCTACGACTACCTACATAAAGACAAAATATCTTTTACCTTTCATACTTCTAACGTACGGAAGGTAGTATGGATCCAGTTCTTCAGCCACTCAAACGTATCGAGTCCTGCCATGTTGGATCTATGTGCTCATTTACCTTCTAAGGCACGTCATCCAGAGTAAAATGACTAGCTGTTTGTATGGAGAGCTCCTTCCAGACATTCTTACGAAGTCCCGTCAGCGTTCTGGTAATATGTCCGAAAGAACAGACACCACATCCATATAAGTATATAGTTCTGGCAATACCGGCCATGACCTTCCTCTTCTGTGCGTATACACACATATTACCCGAACTCTTACGGGACTTGCTAAGAATATCTTCCACGAGTAATGAGTGTGTTAGGTGGGGCCCTACGAATGTAGTGTGTGGACATATAAGGTGAGAATGTGTCTCTCGCAGGAGGCGTGCGCGAGATAGGCCTTGCAGTCAGACTATCCTCTGTGCCCTCGGTGGCTCAGCTGCATAGAGGTCTCCCATGTATGCAGGAGATCCCGGGTACGAGTCCCGATCGGGGCACACATTCTCACTTGTTCCAGTTGATATATATCAACGCCCGTCGGCAACTGAAGGTATTAATAAAAAAATTCTACTTTCGTTTTTAAGAAAAGTGTGTCCACAGAATTCACGTATCTGTTATTCAGTGCAAGTTTGTGCTGTGTTAATTTAATATGGTAATGATACGGTATACAGAAGTTATTCTGAATGTTGTAGAGGTACTTCTGAATATTATCATCTCAATAAATTTATATTTTAATTACCGGTCCTCGCTCTGTCCGTAACACACAAGCAGTTGTATCACTGGCCTTCCTAATCCATTTGCTGTGACACCCCGAAGTGTTAATATGCACGATACCTAATTGAAATTGTGGTTTGAGAAAAAGTGAATCATGAAGAACCCGTTGTGTAATGAAAAGTCACACGGCACTCGTAGCACCACCCTTCTATAGCTGCATGCCAATCAGTTAATGTGTCAATTCCACCCTAGTTGCCAAGTACGTACAATCAAGACAGACTTACTTAAACCACAGGACAAGTTATGTTAATCTGAATCTAATTAAATTTGATGTCTGTGAAGGGCTATGAAGGCGACGCAGATGAATGCGAAAGCAATCCCCGATGACGTAAGAGGTCCGTGTACAGTTCAGAAATAACTCATATCAACGAGCCCATTTTTTTAAAGAAAGAAAATGAATTAACTTAAAAAAATACCTCATTTCTTGTGGTCGACACTGTTCTGGATACATATTCCCATGAATGTTTTCTGAGATGCACGCGTAGAGTACTATGTATAATTACATTTTTTCTCAATTTCATCAGTCATACATTTCACTTTGTGTTGTATTAGTATTGTTCCATTGGATTTCTTTTGTCTTTGTACAGTATTTGTTCAATATATTGTCTATGTTCGGGAGGATTATATTTTACTGTCTTTGGAGTGCTTATTTGTAATGAATATCTTTAACGGAAGCAGTAGAGTGCGAATGAGACCTGAGAAGCTATCTTGTATAATAAGAGTAGCTGAGCTATGATGCGTGATCTTGTGCTATATGCATAGTAGTCAGTTAATTATAGGAGCATAAAGGTGTCTTTAAAACTTGTATGCATAACAGGGGTGTTCTGGAACCGGAAACCTTGCATTTATCAACAAACTGTGTTAAAAATTGCTTAACTATTGATTCGAGAGACTTAATTTCGTAATCCTACTGTCTAATATATGGCGTTGGGGTCTAAGACCCCTTAGAGAACAAGCCATACTTTAGTACAGTTTATTCATCATTTGTATGACTGATGTTGGTAAGATTACTGGAAAAAATTATCATGATGCTGTACCTACATTCAGTGCTGAAATGCTATAAACACTAAAAAAGCCTCAAAGGAGTATTCTTCTGAAAGGTATTGTAAATGTACACTGTAATACAGGAAAAAATTACTCACCGCGAAGGAAATATCCGAATGAGACGAAAATTCTTAGTGTAAGGTACATGCACAATGAGAACAATTTCAGAACGATTCAATGCTTTATTCAAAAGAAAAAGCTTCACAAACTGAGTAAGCCAATAATGCTTTGATCCATCTCTGGACGTTAAGCAATTATTTATTCTACTTGAAATTGATTGCTGCAGTTGTTGTATGGCCTCCTGTGGGGTATCGTGCCAAATCCTATCGAACTAGTGCCTTCGATTGTCAAAATCCGGAGCTGGCTGGAGGGCTGTGACGATAATATCCCAAAATTTCTCATTTGCGGAGAGATCTGGCTTCTTTGATGACGAAGGTAGGATTTGGCAAACATCAATCAAAGCAGTAAAAGAATCCAGTTTGCCGAAGAGCATTATCTTCCAGGAATGTAAGCCCAGAACAGTTTGCCTTGAAGACGTGCCGCTGTGCTGTAAGAGTACCAGGGATGGCAACCAAAGGGTTCCTGCTATGAAATTACATCATTCCTGGTTGTCGGGACATATGACGATGGCAGTCAGATCGGTGTTCCACCGCTGACTGAGGAGTCTCCAGACACTTCTTTGCTGGTCCTCGGGGATGAGTTCGAAGCGGAACTCATTACTGAGTTTCCAGGCCCCGGTGGCCAGCGAAGAGGACTCTTGAGGCGTCCCAGACACTGGGGGAATACCAGCCCACCAATCACCTGCCATACGATCCGACAACCAGGGGTGATGGTCTATTTCATAGCAGGACCTCTTTGGTTATCATTTGTGACACTGTTACAGCACCCCGTATGTCAACTATATTCGCTGTTTCGTTTTGATTCCCTTCATGGGAAGCCATTCTGGGATTTCATTTTAGCAAGATAATGTTGTTCTGCATACGGGGAGTGTTTCCACAACTTTTATTTGCGCTTGACAAACCATACCTAGGCCTGATCTCTTCCCAGCACAGAACGTTTCAAGCATTATGGCAGGGCCCTCGAACCAGCTCGGAATTTTGACGATCTAATGATCCAATTGAACATAATTTGTTACGACATCCCTCAGGAAGTCATCCAGCAAATGCATCGATCAATACCAACCAGAATAATTGGGTGCATAAGGGCCAGAAGTGAATGGTGCGTTATTGCCTTGCTGAGACTCTGAACCTCTTTCTTTTGAGTAAATCATTCATTTTTTTAAAATTGTAACCATTCGTTTGCCTGTATATGTACGTCACATCTGACTGTTTCCATTCTTTTCAGGTAATTCCTTCGTCGAGCGTCGTATTTTTTCTTTCTTTTTCGTAACGTGTATTTCTTTACACCAAACTTGTTTCAGATTATTTTCATGAATAGCATGATTGTGCAAAATACTTTTATTCTTTACTTACAGTAGAGATGCCATATTATCTGTCAGATCCAAAGGAACATCGCTTGAACTCAGCAGAAGTGATCATAATTTTGAATCAACAACTTCAGAATGACTTCAAGATAACGTTCTTTTTGAACAGGAAGATGTTAATTATTGAGACACTAACGGTCTTATGGATAATAGATCCTTATCTTCAGTCATTCCAAGTGAAGACGGACTACAGAAGTACAGATTTCCCTATTCTTCATGATGGAACTGAGCGCCGTAAAACACTGCCAAGTTGTAACGTATCTGAGTACACAACATCATGAAAATTCCACATGATCCAGTCTCAGGTACAGTAACGCGCACTTTAGGAAAGTATGCGAATATATTATTTCTCAAAGAATGTTGGAGAAGATCGTGCATTGTACTAATAAAAAAGATACGTGCATTACTAGTATTAAGAAAAAAATGTATTTTTATTATGACTAACGATATGAATGCTTTTCTTTCAAGCTGATGAGAGAAAACAAACTCATGATATAAACTAACAGGCACTGAGAGGAACATCAACAGATATTACAATGAATATTTTCACTATTGCTCCATCATCAGTTATATGAAGAACTATTACAGAAAAATATGGACTCTTAAGACAAAACAATAAAAAAATTCCATCACAAATAGAGGATTCCAGGTCCAGAACAGTTTTATCATTATGATATATTTTAGAATAAAATTTGAGACCTGTAGGGTACATGCCCAAACAAACCAGATTGTCATACTCCACATTCCTCTGCATGACAGAGCCACAGTGGATGAAGGGTCTGAAAAGAAGCGTGAAAGGTTACATTCCATAATAAAATTAGTAATGTTTCCATACGGTGAGGTTCAACAGCCGTAAAGAATTTCACAAAATACGTTTTAACCGTCAGCTGTTACATTGTCCTATTACTCGTCTCCCGGTTTCGGTTATTAACCATGCTAATCAATGTAACTAATCTGTTGTACCCTACATCCTGGATGACGTATAATAACGGAAACGGTAGACAGCTAATGGGAGAAGCAAGCAAACGATGATTAAAATGCACTTTATAAAATAACATTAAATGATGACTTGATTCTCTTTGTCAGAAGGCAGATAAATAAAAATGCAAGGAACTGTCAAGGCGACAGCATTTTGACTTATGGACAAACGTAATGGATGTAGCCCTCAGATGTATTTTGTTTATTATAGTTTCAACATTCCATCTACAAGGAAGGCGTATCTCATAGAGAAAGAGTTCCTTGCAAGGGATTAGGGCACTAAATCATATTTTCTCATATGGAGAAGAGAGTCAACAGCCTACGCCTCGAAATGAATGTTTTATAAGCAATGGCTTGTTGTGGAATTACTCACTAATGGCTGAAAATTTCGGAAACTGGAGTATCACGAAGAAGAAGATGTTTCTTCTGCCCCCATGGGTTACAAAGCAGAAGAAGTCTTACTTACAGCAACTGCACAACATATATTTTCAAGTAACAAAGTGTATTTATTTGTTAACAGGTTTTTCCACGAGTAAAAATTCTGGTCAATGAACTTGGAAGTCTGTATTTTATCCTCAGAAGGCTTGAAACGTATTCACTATAACGTATTTCATATACTAAACTGAAGATCACAATATCGTATTCAAGATATCCTTATTCAGTCTGCGTCACCAAACCCATCGTAATGTAATGATATTGTTTTAATCAACAGCTATAAGTATTTGTTCTGAGATAGGGGCCTTATAGACGCCTGTCTGGCTGGTCACGCATACAGGGGTTAAGAAAGGCAGAAAGGGACGAGTGTGGTGACTCAGCTGCGGTGATGATATAAGAGATGAGAGATCTGACTTCGATGTACGATAGTGATAGTCATGTTCTGATGTTCTGATGTTGCTGTGAGGGTAAATAAAATTTGAGTGCAACGTATGGAGACCGCAAACGATTTGGTCAGTGGAGAAGTAGAACTGAATGCGAGGGATCCATTGCGTCACTGAATTCAGAGAATATAAGTATGTCTTCAGAAACTGCAGCGCTTGTTGTTGAAGAAACACCACCCGTTAAGACAGAAATTAATGAACCCCCGCCTGTTACTCCACCTATCGATTTCAGTTTGATACAGGAACTAATGCAGGATGGGTTTCCGGGAATTAACAGAAATTTAGAGGAAGAGAATAACACGTCGAGCAAGGAAACTTGGAGGCAGGGGGAAAGTCGGAAAATGGTTTCTCAGTAACTGGTAGAAATGCTTGATAGGAACTCAGTGAGAAAAGAGATTCAACGGAGCAGTTTTGATTAATATGGTGCTCGGCTGAATCCCATAATTCTGGAAAACCAGGATTCTGTGGTGTCACCTCGTCACGAAATTGAGGAGGTGAGAACTGCGGTAAATCAAATTAGTGGATAGATGAAGAAGTAGGCAAAATAGAAGAATTACATGAAAAACACATAGAGGAGAGAGAGATTAGAAGCCAGCATGACATCAAAACCAATCTCTTTCAGTGTTTCGAAGCAGCAGTTGCTTCTAGTCCAATAATTTGGGAGATTGTTGAAGAGTTGTGTTTGGAGCAGAAGAAAGTATAAGAGCATTTGTACAAATGGCGCCAGCAACAGAAGTCATTGCAAAAGAGGAAAGGAGAAATTAGTAAAGTGACTGTCAGTTTAGAAATTCTTACCGCAATGGTCAAACAGCTGTCTTTAAGGAATGAGAGTAACAGATGAAACTGAACCCATAGCTTTGAGTGAAAGTGAAGAGGCTCAAATACCCTTGCGTTTTAAGCAAAACCACATAAACACGGAATACGGTAACATGGAGGTAATGGTGCTCGTGCAACAGTAAAATGATGAAAAAAGAGAACAGGCAAGGAGTTGATCGGGGCTAAATGTTCTTTTTGGTGCAGAAAGTGTACTCCCAAACAGAGGGGCAGGGAAGAAGATGAAGAGATGCCTGGACTCGAATAGATGCTTTGGATTCTAAGTGGGACTTCGACCAATATGGTGTCTAATGCTCGTATCAGTACTGACGTAATGTGCAATGAGGACAGCAGGTGACCCTTCGCTTCTGTAGAACAACTGCGTGTTTTTCTGGGCCCAAATAACTAGTATCCATGTATGTAGCTTAAGCAGTATAAACATCCATTACCACTGTGTCGTGCAATGGATTTAAGCTAAGCATTTTAATGATGCCAAATTGTAGTTATACTAACTGCTCTGATCCAACTATGTTTTTTTTTTAAAAATGATGAAAGAAACCAATACTTAGACTCTCTTTATGACACTCCAGAACTAACTGCGATATGGTTAGTAAAACTGCCAAAAAATTGCTCAGCGAGATCATAATTGCTGGACGGTAAATGTAGGACATACATTTATTCAACGGAACTGTGCTATGATAAAATTTGGGAGAAAGACCCCTTGCTGGGCGGATTTGACTCTATGCCCCACAAAATGAATGTGCTCATGAATGACAGGAATGGGAGCTACACTATTCATGTAACCAACGTAACCATAGATGGGGGAGAAATTCCCAATGTGATTTCTGGAACCCAAGGTCAAATTACGATGACCTTAAATGCTTTAGTGGTAATTCATGGCCTTGTCATGATAGTATTCCCTTTCCGTAGTAGAGATTCATTCTCCAGATCTACATCTACATCTACATAACTACTCTGCAATTCACATTTAAGTACTTGGCAGAGGGTTCATCGAACCACAATCATACTATCTCTCTACCATTCCACTCCTGAACAGCGCGCGGGGAAAACGAACACCTAAACCTTTCTGTTCGAGCTTTGATTTCTCTTATTTTATTTTGATGATCATTCCTACCTATGTAGGTTGGGCTCAACAAAATATTTTCGCATTCGGAAGAGAAAGTTGGTGACTGAAATTTCGTAAATAGAACTCGCCGCGCTGAAAAACGTCTTTGCTGTAATGACTTCCATCCCAATTCGCGTATGATATCTGCTACACTCTCTCCGCTACTATGTGATAATACAAAGCGAGCTGCCCTTTCTAGCATCCTTTCGATGTCCTCCGTCAATCCCACCTGGTAAGGATCCCACACCGCGCAGCAATATTCTAACAGAGGACGAACGAGTGTAGTGTAAGCTGTCTCTTTAGTGGACTTGTTGCATCTTCTAAGTGTCCTGCCAATGAAACGCAACCTTTGGCTCGCCTTCCCCACAATATTATCTATGTGGTCTTTCCAACAGAAGTTGTTCGTAATTTTAACACCCAGGTACTTAGTTGAATTGACAGCCTTGAGAATTGTACTATTTATCGAGTAATCGAATTCCAACGGATTTCTTTTGGAACTCATGTGGATCACCTCACACTTTTCATTATTTAGCGTCAACTGCCAACTGCCACACAATACAGCAATCTTTACTAAATCGCTTTGTAACTGATACTGGTCTTCGGATAACCTTACTACACGGTAAATTACAGCATCATCTGCGAACAACCTAAGAGAACTGCTCATATTGTCACCCAGGTCATTTATATAGATCAGGAACAGCAGAGGTCCCAGGACGCTTCCCTGGGGAACACCTGATATCACTTCAGTTTTACTCGATGATTTGCCGTCTATTACTACGAACTGCGACCTTCCTGACAGGAAATCACGAATCCAGTCGCACAACTGAGACGATACCCCATAGGCCCGCAGCTTGATTAGAAGTCGCTTGTGAGGAACGGTGTCAAAAGCTTTCCGGAAACCTAGAAATACGGAATTATCTTGAGATCCCCTGTCGATAGCGGCCATTACTTCGTGCGAATAAAGAGCTAGCTGCGTTGCACAAGAACGATGTTTCCTGAAACCATGCTGATTACGTATCAATAGATCATTCCCTTCGAGGTGATTCATAATGTTTGAATACAGTATATGCTCCAAAACCCTACTGCAAACTGACGTCAATGATATAGGTCTGTAGTTAGATGGATTACTCCTACTACCCTTCTCAACACTGGTGCGACCCGCGCAATTTTCCAATCTGTAGGTACAGATCTATCGGGGAGCGAGCGGCTGTATATGAGTGCTAAGTATGGAGCTAATGTATCAGCCTAATCTGAAAGGAACCTAATCGGTATACAATCTGTACCAATGAAGAAAGGGCAGGGAAGAACAAATACCAACTAAACCGAAGAAGGATAACGAAGGAGTCTGAAAGGAAGCATGAGGATCTTATTCATAAACTTTGAAGAAATTATAGACATTTTACGAAAGGAAGATGAAGAAGTAACTGTAGTTGGGTATCTGAATATGAATTGAAATATTGGAGATAGAGTACTCTTTCATCGGGAAGAGTGTTTTCCTCCACTGACAAGAGGAAAGATTATGGCCAATATTGCTGATGCACAAAACAGTGGTAACCGGAACAACACCAGGAGAGAGCATTAACATCAATTGGCAGACAATGATAGAACTTTCTTGGCAGTAGAGTGTTAACTTTTTACTTTGTCGACATACTATGCTGCAGGAATCAATACAAGAGTCTCACTGATCTGTTAGAAAAGTTTGTCTCACCGTATGTTAAAGGTCACACAGAGTAACTATTCTTTGAAGTACAATCGAAATGAATGGAAAACGTAGATGACAGCCTGGTTGTATCCCTTTTGCATATTAAGCCATTCAGTGAGAAACCTGTATAAAGTAATTCAGAAAAAAAAAATTAAGTCATCTGGAGGAATTTAACGAATGATACATACTATTACAACCATATAAGGATGTTCTTTTCTAAGATTCCACATACAACATAAATCTTGTGTACAAATTCAGAATCCAGGAACAAAGTTTCTGGTAATGAACTATCTAGTTCCACTAATATACCAAGAGAACATTTAGGCCGAGATTAGGGATATGTTAAAAAAAATGTATGATCGATGCGGCAGTTAACACTTACAACAACCTGCTCCTCTGTATCCCGAAAAAAGATGTATCGGTTAGGTTGGTGTTGATCCCTGGAAAGGTTAACATTTTTAGGGAGCTTTTGTGTTACTGTCCTGGGTCACTGGATGAGCTACTGCAAATATTTCAGGGTGTTGAAGTCCTCGCATCAGTTGTTTAAGAGATGGTTACTGGCAGATCGATCTTCATCTCTCTAATAGGAATTATGCATCTTTTGTTTGCTCTGGAAAATATCACTTCAGGTTGCTCCCGTTTCGTTAAAGAGTGTTATCATTGGCATTTATTCGCGGGTTGGGCACCAAGATGACACAGATAGTAAGGAATCGCGTGAAACTGTATGTCGACGATGTATAGATCACTGAGAGATAGTGGGCACGCCAAGATGGTACTTTAGTGGAGATACTGCATGTGTTCAACACTAAGGGTGTCAACGTCATTCTTGCAAAGTCTGAGTTTGGTAAAACTGTACTATACTTTTTCAGCAAGTGATTTCATCAGAGGCAATACGATTGAGTCCCAAGAAGTTAGCAGTCACCAAAGAGTCTCGTATTACGTCTAGAGAGCGGCAAGTGCATGGACGTTCAGGTTTGATCGATTTTTACAAGAGACTTATTAATATGGTCTTGGTGTGACTCTATTTCATTATTTATGGTCGATTAAGAGTTCTGTGTACTGCGTTATTCATGAGCCAAGTGCTAAACAAATCTCAGAAGAGTTATGCCGTGATAGAGGTAGAAGCGTTCACGATGGTATGGGGTTTCAGTGTGTTCCAATATTATCTCTTTAGGTGATAAACCAAAGTTTGTTCTTATAACAGAAAGATCAGATGCGTACTTCTGCCCTCTACTGTTAAAGTAACTTGAACATTTGAGCTGACAATGGCATTAACTTGTTTTTAATTTTTTTGGTGTTGTTTTGTGAGATGTGATTCTCGAACATCTTATAGAATGTGTCTTTGTGTCTGGTTGGGTATATTCTGCCCAAAAAGATTCCCCACATACTCAAGAGATAATTGCTTTCATTAAATTGTGTTGCTCAAATTGTGGATTGTAAGGCACTGGATCGAACAAATAACTACACTGGCGTTAAATTGCTTTTATCTATGGCATTACATAATGTTTTGGAGATAGCATGGATTCTTCTCTTCAGCCCATCACATTTATCAAATCACATCATTTCGGATCCATGTGCTCAATTACTTTACAAAGCACGTCATCATGAGTAAAATGATTTGCTACATTTACCGACAGGTCCTTCAGTTGCTGATATGTATATTGTGGAGACAGCACCCCAATACCGACACATGCCTCTGTACATTTGAGCAACAGTAGATTATGGAGTATACGTTACTGGGTTTCTGCAGATATATTGATATGTGAGTAATCCGAATGTTCACCAATTTCCTTGTCGTGCACCTGCCATTCCCTAATGATGGGCTGTGGTAGTTGATGTGTTGTCATTTGTTTTATCCGTTATTTTACCCAAATGCTTATTAAGGGACCGTTTACAGAAAGCTGGACCATAGATTTCGGGTAACTGTTAATCATTTTACCTTTCGAGCCTCTTAAAATAATATGATAATGATACATAGACATGCTTTTTGAGTACGTATGGATGTGCTTGTGAATATTATCATAATTTCATATAAGTATTATTGAACCTCTCTCTGTTCACAACATACTCCCAGTTGTACCACTTTGTTTCCTGATACTCCACATTTGATGACACAAAATATTATTATCCATGATGCCTAACAGAGATTCTGAAAAAGCCAATGATTAAGAAGGTACTGATTATTTTAAAGTCATGTTTTTTGAGTATTTTGGGAGGAATCGAGAGTTTCAAATTCGCTCATAGCGTCATCTTTCTTCTCCCTGCACGTGCCAGCTGGAGAATAAGTCACTTCCATCCTAGTTCTCCCTTGTATGTAATAACAGCAAATTTACTTAAATCGATGGGCCAGTTTTATAAATTAAATGTAACTAAATTTGATTGGAATGCAGCGCTAGGAATATGACGCAGATGAATTTGTATGGCGTTCCTGATGGCACAAGAACTTTTGAATATTTTCCCAGAAAAAATCGCTATAAGCGAAACAATTACCTATTCGAGTCTTGGGGCGTCATAACAATGTATTCACAGTCAGCATCCAAACAAAGCATTTGTTGACCCATGATTACTACAGGGCTTATGTTTCTACTATAGTGTACTTTCACTTGATTGTACGGTAAATATTTTGAGAACTGTGGTTTCCAGAATTGTGGTAACTTGTAATACTGTGTGACTATGAACTAACAATACACAAATGCGTCTGAAGAATAAGAGAGCGCAAATCAAAACATCTATCTTCTAATGTTCCAGAATTGTTATCTACACTCATGCTCATAAATTAAGGATAATGATGAAACAACGTTCTGGTGGGCGGTTTGAGGGTTTAAATCACCTCGGGGTATGACCATGTGGTGCATTTGACCTGCGGTCGTCCCATGGTGGCGCTGGCAGCAGTCCACATACCCAGAGGTGTGTTGGTGCATGTCAGAGTACGGTGCAGCGAGTAAGTGTGCAAACGTTTTTAGACATGCTAATGGTGACTGTGAGTTGAAAATGGCTCAGAGAACATATGTTGCTGACGTTATGAGGGGTAGAATACTAGCGCGACTGGAGGCTGGTCAAACACAGCATGTCGTAGCACGAGCCCTCTCTGTGCCAAAAAGTGTGACCTCAAGATTATGGCAACGATTCCAGCAGACAGGAAACGTGTCCAGGCGCCACAGTACGGGACGTCCACAGTGTAAACCATCACAAGAAGACACTGCCTGCAGACGACCATTGAATACTGCTGGTAGCCTTGCTCGAGACCTTACCACAGCCACTGGAACAGATGTCTCCAGACACACAGTTTACAGACTGAACAGACACGGTTTATTCGCCTGGAGACCCGCAAGGTGCTTTCTACTGAACCCTGGTCAGTAGCCTGATGTCAAGAACGCGGTACATGCTCATTGGAACAGTGGTCCCAGTTTATGTTCATAGACGAGTCCAGGTATAGTCTGAACAGTGATTCTTGCCGGGTTTTCATCTGGCGTGAACCAGGAACCAGATACCAACCCCATAATGTCCTTGAAAGGGACCTGTATTGAGATCGTGGTTTGATGGTGTGGGGTGTGGGGTGGGATTATGATTGGTGCACTTACACCCCTTCATGTCTTTGACAGAGGAACTGTAACAGGTCAAGTGTATCGGGACGTCATTTTGCACCAGTATATCCGCCTTTTCAGGGGTGCAGTGGATCCCACCTTCCTCCTAATGGATGACAACGCACGGCCCCACAGAGCTGCCATCGTGGAGGAGTACCTTGAAACAGAAGGTATCAGGTGAATGGATTGGCCTTCCTGTTCTCCAGACCTAAACCCCATCGAGCACGTCTGGGATGCTCTCGGTAGACGTATCGCTGCACGTCTTCAAACCCCTACGAAACTTCAGGAGCTCCGACAGGCACTGCTGCAAGAATGGGAGGCTATACCTCAGCAGCTGCTCGACCACCTAATCTAGAGTATGCCAAACCGTTATGTGGCCTCTGTACTTGTGCATGGTGTTCATATCCCATATTGATACCGGGGTACATGTGCAAGAAACAGTGTCGTTTTGTAGCACATGTGTTTCGGGACGGTTTTCTCAACTTATCACCAATATCGTGGACTTACAGATCTGTTTCGTGTGTGTTTCCTATGTGCTTTATCTATTAGAGCCAGTTTTGTGTAGTGTCACGCTGTGTGGCACCACATTCTGCAATTATCCTTAATTTATGAGCATGAATGTATCAACATGTAATATATGAATAACGAACAGTATGTCATGTTGGGCATTATTTCCACACTAAGAATTGCCTATATAAATAGAAGTAGATAAAGGAAATGGGAAACTCTTATCTCGAACAAATAAGAGTAATCTCATACACTATAGCTAATATTGAGTGACATAAGAATCGATGTAGAACTTCATGGGCTAGAAGCGCTGTCATTATTCTTACTATATGCGGAAATATGCAACTGCAGACAGCATTAATGTTTAACCTAGGATTAAGCAGTAAAATAAAATATAAGTGTCCTTCAGACATGCATTCCGACCGGCACGTGTTTCCATTGTTACCAAGACATAGTGTAGCCATAGTGCAGCCATTTCAACTCTGAAATGCGAATATGATTTTTGCATTTCATACGATTGTGATCACTGCAGTACATGTTCCTTCGTATTTTCGTGCATGTCTGAAGGACATTTCTAATTACATTGAAGTAACAAAGGCACTGCAATTTATTATTCCATGCCTAATAACTGGGCTTCGACTTTAATCATACGTCTCTTCGTGTACAGGACTCTCATTATGTATGTGAGCATAGGATGTAGTCGAAAGTGGTGACATATGAAAGTTTGGGTCGGATTGGGGAGGGTGCTCTGGTCGCCGAGGTGGTTAAAGAGTTCGCTCGAGTAAAGCGGAAGATCCAGGTTCGAGTCCTAGGCCGGCACAGAGTTTCATTGCCACCAATGTAATACCGTAGCCAGAGTTAAGTCACATTTGCAACTGCGAAGATGATTCTGGTCTTTCAGCAATGACATTGTTTCTAATAGCGTAGTTTAACTACGCAAGGCCTCGAAAAAATGATCACTTAGTTTTGTGATCCGTGTGCAACTGTAGACGTATTGTCGACCGATCTTAAAATGACAAAATAAGGAAACATAGTGGGAAAAGCTTGCTTGAACATAAATCCAGATGCTAGCCAAGCTAGCAGGTTCCACTGTTGTATTTGACCACCTGTACAATTCCCTCGACACAAAGCAAGCGCGTCGCGGTCAGAACTGTGTTCTGTGTAGTCATGAGTGCATATTGTTGGTGGTCGTATTGCGGGTACTACTTTAAGCAAAGTAGCCAAAGTATCTGGTCTTTCAAGAGGCACCTTATTGAAGACTTACACCAAATACAGAGAAAGGCGAATATCATCATCCACTAAGTCACGACGAGGCAGGAAGTGTATGTTTTGTAATTGTAGCAGAAGGTCATTGTAGAGGGTTGTTCCGAAATGTAAGAGAAGTCAGCTGCAAAAGTCACTGCAGAACTCGTAAACTCGTCCAGCACCAAAAGAACAAGAATGGAACCCCATATTCAGGGAGTTCGAGAGCGAATTTGAATTCCGAAATTACTCATTAATAATCAAATGACCGTAACAAGGAAACTTCAGGGCGAAGCCATAAAACCCGGACGGTGGAGCAGTGGAAGTAGGTCATTTGGCAGGATAAGGTTAGTTTCACAGTTCTGCACGGGTTTACATCCGAAGAGTAAAACACGGTGGTGGTTTGGTGACGATGAGGGAAGGCACACTGTAGTATCCCACGGGTCTTATGGTTACTTAGCAAAGTCGAATTACTGTCAAGGATTATTTGATCATTTCGTCTTGTCAGGTCCATTTCAGCGTACAATGTTTGTTCCCAATTGTGATGGTGCGTGTTGCCGCCGTTCACACAGCTCACGTCGTCTGGGGCTGGTTTCTTGAGCAGGAGGAAGAACTGGCCGCCACAATCGCCAAATATCTTTATCATGAAGGCTTCGTTGTCCACTGTGGAAAGAAAATTGCGTGATTGTTATCCGCCTCTGTCATCATTACCTGAAACTGCCACAATTTTGCGGGAAGAAGGGAATGAGGCGTCGCTGAAAACCATAAACGGCTCACATTTATGAGTTGACTGGATGCTGTTTTGAATACCAACAGGTTTCCTATACCGTATTTGGCATTGTAACGTGTTGTGTTTTTGGTGTTTCTACATTTTCGTCAGTTGTAATTATCAAATTGGCCAGGTTCATTGATAGGATACCAGGATATTCAGTTAAACTTTTGCAGTGGCAGTGCTTACAAATCATTTGTGCGTCTCACCTTAGAGTGGGAGCAATTCGAAATGGGCTGTATTTACAGAACGGCGGTGCTAATGGTTACAGGTGTTTTCGACTCCCGGGAGAGAGTCACGGAAATACTGAAAAACTTGAACTTACGAAGTCTAAGAAAACAGTTTTAAGTGAAGTTTCTATAGATACTCTTCATTTCCTCACTCATCGTTCCCGTAAGGACCACAAAGGCAATATTGCACTAATTACTGTGTGCACACAAGCATTTAGGCAATTACTTTTCCCACATGGCATACGTGCTTGGAACGGAAAGGCATCATAGGGAAAGGGACATTGCTAAGCTTCCTCTGCATCGTCGCAGTGGTATTCAGAGTAAGTATGTAGTTACAAATGCTAATAATGGTATAACTGTCGAAATGATACTGGAAAATAAAACTCAAGTGGTTGGCACAAAAAAAAAAAAAAAAAAAAAAAAATGGATCAAATGGCTCTGAGCACTATGAGACTTAACAGCTGTGGTCATCAGTCCCCTAGAACTTAGAACTACTTAAACCTAACTAACCTAAGGACATCACACACATCCATGCTCGAGGCAGGATTCGAACCTGCGACCGTAGCAGTCGCGCGGTTCCGACTGGCACAGGTATAGCAATATTTTCATTTAGCAATTCCCGTCCTTGTAACACTATCCACAATGAACAAGATAGTTATCGTTACAATTTTTTTTTTTTGCATTCAATAGCAAGGCTTTCATATGATAGAGCTAGTTGCAAGCGATAGTCAACATAAAACAAAATGTGAGAAGTGCAGTTAATGGTATGATTTACATAAGTCCTTGTAGTGCGTACACAAACATCATTATACAACATTTGCCACTAGTTACCCCGTATAATGGAACATTAAACTGCTACGTAATATCTGCAGCAAAGTTCAAACGTCCTGTTATTGCAATCTGTTTTAATATCTTTGATATTTATGCAGATAATGTGCAGTTACTCTGACTACTTGTTAAATTAATTGCAGAGTCGTTGATTGATTATAATACTTTAGATGGAATGTGTGAAAGCAGCAGTAAACTAGAGGTATGGACCTACGACAAGGTAATTAGAGTGTTCCTCTGCCAACTACGCAGTACTGAAGGCGGTTTACTTGCTATATATACATATATCTGAAAACATGTAAGCAGTAGAAGTGAACCGTTTCTAGTGCCTTCGATGATGACGTGACGTTAAACCATAACCTTCCTTTTCGAGAAATGAGGAATACTTTATATATTTCCAGCGTCGAAACTGAAAATAATGGAAATCGAAAGAGGTTCCTTATACAAACTCCCATATTTCAGCTATATTTTAGTGCGGCCTTGCTTTCGCATGGACAAACGACAGACTATAAATCAGTATGTGAGAGCTGTCTTTTGAAACTCTGCATGAAGTTTGCCTCCTATATTGCTTGTGGAAGAGAATAAATCAGGTTACATATTGGTAGATGAACACAGTAAATTATATGCTCTCCTATAGGTGACTGAGCCGTTTTTCATGTCGGAGCTGGTAAAGCCATTACACCTGCATAGGATCCATGATTATTTAGTAAAGAACTCTGAAAATCAGCATCCCACTGAAAATGGTGTTGTTTCACTTCCGTAAATAGTGATGAATTATGCATCACATATTTATAGCAAGCAGGAGCAATTTACAATCTTTCTTTCTTTGATTTATTAGCTTCCAGACCCGGGACTTTTGCTTCGGATAGAAAATTTTGTCGTACCTTATAATTTCAGAAAATTATTTTTCGATATTATTCGTGCGCTTCAGTTATTGATTTCTGTTTAAGAGGAAATCTCTGCCTTCAGTCTTATTTGCTTCGTTTTTCCTGCGTTAATTTTTATTAAATAACCAAGTTTCATCTGAAATCTGCTTCACTCTGTTCCACAAGTTAGGTGTTTAGGTGGTTGATTTCGTAAATTTTACTACTAATTAAGTTCTCTTTATTTGTCCAGATTATGTATTAGGTAATAAAGTCATTCAATAGTTGTACTCTGTCCGTATGTGGGGACTGATGACCTCAGCATTTAAGTTCCATAGGGCTCAGAGCCATGTGAACTATTTTTTGTCCGTATGTACAAAAACTTTACTAGTGATAACCTTTTCGTATTTTTAATGTCCCTTTCTCTTTTGCGAGATCTTATTAACCTACTGTACGTGCCGTGTATGGTACATAACATTTTATTTTGCTTTACACCCAACGAACCTGTTCGTATCTCTGAAAATTAGATAATAATAACAGTAACAACTGTTCTTACTTTGTCGCTCTCTTAAGGCGTAAAACAGGTGTCTGTACGTTATCTTTACAATCCCGATAACAGGATATTCCCGAAAACGGAATATTTGTACCCATTGTGTAATTTCCTTAATTTACTCTCGGTGTTTCTTTGTGACGATCTTCATGCATGTCTAGTTAACATGAGATTTCATGCATTTCTCGAATACCGATATATCTTCTACTTAACTTTTTTTGGAAATTAAAGATTGTGACTGTCTGGATATCTAGTGATACAGTTTATAGTTTTATATTTTATTATTTTTGAATACATTATGGGAGAGAACGGTGATCAATGTGTTACAAATATTTAGTATAAAAAACAGTCTTCATCACAATTTAATTATTACAGTGACCGGTTTCGACCACTTCTGTGGTCATCTTTAGACCAATGAGTAAGAACCTCCTTCTGCTGGAAAATCAGCTGAAGGGGGCTCTTACTCACTGGTCTGAAGATGACCACAGTGGTGGTCGAAACCGGTCACCGTAATAAATAAATTGTGATCAAAACTGTTTTGATAGTAAATATTTTATATTTTATGTAAAAGAGTGAATACGACAGTATAGTTCAACATGTATCTCCACGGCACCTACGGCCTTGTTTAGCCAGTATCCTGTAATAAATTTCCCTCAGGAGGTTTCTTTTTTTCTCCTAATAGCAGGCTCTCCATATTCGTTTTCTTCATAAAGAGTTTACATCAGCTGGTTCCATATCTCCGCTCATTTTTCTAAATTAGAAATTTTTCGCTGCCTTCACATGTAGTATTAAAATTTTATCTTGTGCTTTCTAAGGCACAACGTGCAGTTCTATTATGTAACTGTCGTCTTCACATTTAATCCAACTTCCTCGTTTGGCTACGCTGTATTTTTCTTTTTTGATTTTTGCTGCAGTTCTTCTATAAATCTTCGTCCTCTAGTATTTATTACTTTTCTTCCTTGTGTTGTTTGGTTGTTTCCATATCTATTTGTCCATTTCTTCTTCTACAGTTCTCCCTGCCAAGCCTTAATTATTCCCCTCTTTAATGTTTCTATTTGGTTTGTTATATAAAATCTTCTGGTGATTACGATTTCATTCCCGTATTCATGGTATATATTTTTCATTTATAGTTTCAGATTGTGTTACTCGTTGTTTTTAATGAATTAAATCATTTCCTCACCTTCAGCTGGGTGCATATCGTGATATGGTGCCTGGCTTCTAAATCAGTATGATTTCTTCATTTTCTTGTCAGTCTGTTGATCCAATTCCATTTATTGCATTTTTTGGATAGTTTGCTTCTCATAACTACGAAAAATTGTTTTCATAAATCGGACAACCGGAGAGCTCACTCTCCTTCCTGTCACATATCAGCCATCGCTGTACAACACAATTATTCTGTAGTCTTTCAGCTCCCCTGTTAGTACATTCCGGTGTTAGACCATCTTCCATCTCATATTGTGTTTCTATTTAAATGTATTATAAATTTTTTTGAAGTGTTTCACGAACTAAAATAGGCTGTGATTCACCCATTGCTTCGCACGCCCGGAAAAGTTAAGAGTGCGGATACCTAGCCACCGCATCAAGCTCGCTATGGAACAAATGTTCAAATGTGTGTGAATTCGTAAGGGACCAAAATACTGAGGTCATCCATCCCCAGGCTTACACAGTACGTGAACTGTCTTATACTAAGAACAACAAACACATCCATGCCCGAGGGAGGACTCGAACCTCTGGTGGGAGGGGCTGAGCAATCCGTGACATGGCACCTCAAATCGGCCGCCCACTCCTCGCGGTTCGGTATGGAACTCCCGGCCTAACAGCGCAAACCCTACCCGAACGGACGAAACACACCGAAGTAAAGTAAGAATACTCTTACATGTTACTCATGACGTATGAAAATCTTTATTGTGGCAAGCATTGCTAAAAAAGGGCACTGTGTTAAGCTGACAGACTATGTAGCTCATGGCAAATGATGCTGAACTAACCCATTCAGTTTCACATTTAAAAGACGCTGTTTGTACCTATATCGATTGACACCCTACGAGGCAGCGTCACATTCTACGCTACCAGTTACGTATGATATCTGCAGAGATATCAAACGTAGAGATAACGCTGTAATGAAGATCGCCAATAAATCATAATGACCGTTTGGTATTATATACCAGGGGACTTGAAAAAAATAAGATGTACCTTCTTATAGTATTCCAAGTAATTTTTACTGAACTGTGCCATAAAATGTGGCACAGATACAGGACTCATTTTCGAACATAGTCAGCAAGTGTTTGCAAAAATGGTCGGAACGTTCTACCATTTGTTCAGTTCTTCGGCGATAGAGAACCACTCCTCGTACATGGAGCCATTTGAGAAGCGCTGTATGAACGTCCTTATAACTGGAAATTTTGCAGTTACTTCAAGTAAAGTTCATTGACTACCTCTGCATTGTTGTATGTAGTGTATGTTGAAGACCTTCATTCCCGATCAATATGACCGACGTCTGCACGGCTTTGGTTTAATTGTTGGTACCATTTCACTATGCGACATTGTGTTTTTTCTGTAACCCGCCTGAATTTTAATGTTTATCTTTGTACAATGCAGACCTTTGGCCCAGAAGAACTGCACTATCACAAGTCTTCAAATTTTTAGTTGGTTCAGTATTTGTTTCTTCCTTGTCCGTTTCGTTGCTACGTCATGTCACACACACGCTGCGCTGCACCTGTTATCGGTACCGCAGGCGAAATGTGTCTTCAGGACGTCCAAAACATCCTCTCTCTTCCGACAATGCTCAAATTCTGTTGCGCAATGGTGGTAGCATTGGAAGAAATGTGTAACATACTTCTTGGAGTCCACTCGTACTTTCGTGGAGCTAGTTTCACCGTTAGTAGCGAAATTGCTAGGACAGTAGAGGGATAGAAAGTAGCTAACGTTGAAGTGGTCTTCCATGGGCGAATTTTAATCGGCAACTTCACAAAAGTTTCTTTAACTAAGGAGCTGCTCGAAGCTGTTGTTAGAAAGAGCAAGGATTCCAACTGAAGTAATGTTCTACTTCTTTGAGAGTTTGTCTTAATTTTAAATGATTGTTTATAACACTCACGAGCTTCTATTCATTATTAAAGGAGCATAATGCACCGAATGCTTATTAGGAAACAAAAAATTCTTAAAAAAATTGTAAGCTGGGGTGGACGACTTCATGTATGCTGAATTTTACCAAATGTAACAATGACTTTCCATATCTGCTATTCTATAACTGATATTTCGCTGATTGTGCTGAAGTAATCAGTAGTTTGTCCTTTTGGACCTTGTAGGGAGCAGCTGCAGGGACAGTCATTCTATCCAAACTGAAACTAACATAACATAGGCTTCGTAATTCACCTTAGTTCACTTAGTTCCTAAGTAAAATACATTTTTTCAAATATAGTAAATGGCCATTCGGCAGAAATTCTGCACTTTACACTGAATTAAGATTTTTCAGACTGAAAGTAGGGTGTATGGTACCAATTAATGAAATACCTCCACTTGATTGATCTACAACAGATATTATCATCTATATGCATAAGCTAACACAAGGTGGGATATGTATAATCAAAAGCTTTTTTTTTTTATTTTACTACGCAACGTTACATCTCTGTATATCAAGATCTTGTACCAAATTGTTGCCCCAACCAAGTCAGATAGGCTCTGGATCATTACCCTTATTCTTTCCTTGCAAAATGCCTGCTTTTCCACTGCCATGTTTAATCTATGAATCTAGCGTTGCTGCTAAAGTTACGTGCTGGTCACTAATAAACAACGTGGGCAACATACTTCATATTACACTTCCCTCAGGATCACCTGAAATTACTTGTATGTATGTTGCTCAAGTAATGTGCGTCACTCTGATGGTTAACATGTACTCAGTACAGACAAAAACCGTCTTATATGACCTACACAATCGAAATTATTCACAATTCAGGGAAGGTTTAATTCAACCTAAAGGGCAGTACCGATAGTGATACATTTGCACTTCTTCGCCCAAAAGTACACTTCTGCTTACTAAATTGCAGTTGCTGGAGGGATAGTAAACAACAAAATTTTGGTTAATGTGCGTGTATAGAATAATAAGAAGTGTGCATGATTGAAGTTGTAGGTGACTGGTGTATACTGGGTTCCCCGCCTAGGCATCAGGGTCGAGCAGGGTTTGGATGACTGATACGGGTACCCCATTCAATGCTGCTTTGTCCGTACTCTAGAGACCCTGAATCATAGAGGCTGGAGAAATGTGGAGTGTTAGTGCTCTGGTATTCCAAGCTCAGATATTTTAAAGACGTGAGAGGTCTGGAGAATTTGCTGGTCAGGGCTACAGTCAAACACTCTGTACTGAGGTAGGTCGCGACAGCCTAGGCAACAAGTGTTTCCGCGGTTTTTTATTGCTAGATAATGTCACGGAGACCTCGAAGATAGTGCAAAACTATGGCCTTAACACGTCTTACTGCTCTTGCTGTCCAAAGTTCATGCTGTTTGAATCAGGGTAATCGTGTTGTTTAACCAGTGGCACTCTACACCATTACACTAGTTTCTTAACTGTATGACGATGACGATTTCAGTCTACGCTCGTTCTCGTCAGAGCTCCAACACTTCAGTACATCCAACGTGGTTCGTGTGCAGGCCGGCCTGAGTGGTCGAGCGGTTCTAGGCACTACAGTCTCGAACCGTGCCACCGCTAAGGTCTCAGGTTCGAATCCTGCCTCGGACATGCATGTGTGTGCTGTTCTTAGGTTAGTAAGGTTTAAATAGCTTTACGTTCTAGAGGACTTATGACCTCAGAAGTTAAGTCCCATAGTGCTCAGAGCCATTTGAACCATTTTTTGTGTGCACAACCCTTCTGAAAAGCCGGCGTCACACGATTGATAAGTCCTGTGCTGCACAGTGCCCGCTAATGGGGTATATGCTGCACAAGTGGTCGGCATGCCAACAATCGATGGTGATGTCACCACAGTGTTTACGTTCTTCTGCCACGTGCTAAGAGAAGTTTCTGCTTCTAGAAAGAGGGAGAAACGACCTGCCCCCAGACAACCAACCCAGAAAAAAATGTCTGAATGAGAAACCTGCTGGGAGATGAAACATCCTGGCAGATTAAAACTCTGCGCCAGACTGAGACTTGAACTCGCAGTAAGTGCACTACCGATTGAGGAACCTTTGCACGACTCACGCACGATCCGCCCTCACTGCTTTACTTCTATCAGTAGAGTGTCTCCTATCTTCCATAGGCGTTGGGACTCGTGCGTGGGTTGCTCAATCAGTAGAGCACTTGTCCACGAAAGACAAACCTCCAGAGCTCGAATCTCCGTCTGGCAAACTATTTTAATCTGCCAGGAAGTTTCACATCAGCGTACACTGCCTTGCAGACTGAAAATATCAATCTGCTACGTAATGTTTCCTTATACACTGGATGTAGATTTCATTATTTCTATATACTTTGTGTGATTACTTTGAAATGCAAATTATTGTCATATCTAAGTATCTAAAACACTTTATGCCAGCTTTTGGTTTGTTGCATTTTGCGTCATCCTGTTACAGTCTGAATACCATTTATTCAGAGAATGAAGGTGGCTTTAAGGGATATAAATAACACAGTAGTTATATGTGTTCCTTGTAATGTTATCAGGTTACCTTCCATTGGAAAATGGATGCACTCAGCGACTGTGATATTATTTATAAATTAAAGAGCGCAGCAATCAGACGCCTTTTTTGCAGGTTTATTTGGCAAATCCAGATTTAGACTAGTGACTAGCCATTGCCAATTCACTATTTTATAGTCTCGATGCATGTCAGTTCCCTGTTGTTCCGGCGTCAGTCACAGTTCTTTGAATACTACTGTATAAAGAGGGTAAGCTGTGTAGAGAATAGATTCATACTTGTGTGAGCCCACTGTACCTTCCAGAATGATGAGATCATCCAGGGAATCCCACGAAAACACTTCCCAGTCCATTACTGCTACATCATAATTGTTGCGTGGTGTTTGATTTCAGATGTTTCACACTGTACAGGCCAACGGCCATCTGTTCGATGGAGCTTAAAACCCGATTATCTGCAGACGTATGGTTGCGGTACCTGACGTGCAAATATCGGCCTCCATCGCCGATTAACAGCAGGCAGCATTGGTGCGTAAACCAGTCGCCTGCTGTGGAGACCTATACGCAGTAACTTTCGCTGTACTGTCGTTCAGGAACCTATCTTGGTAGCCCCATCGTTCATATTGGTGGTCAGTTGCTCAACGGTTGCACGTCCAGTAACGTACAATCTCCATAGCCGTTGCTCACCCCTGTCATCTATGGCCCGTGGTGCACCACGGTTGTCTCGGCGCTCGGTTTGTATAGCGCTATTTTGTGATGCACGGTATGCTTTAACGACGGCAGAAGACGAACTTTCTATGACTACGGACTTAGCCATTTCTGAAATGTTTCCAAAACCGATGATCATGCTCTTTTGGACATCAGATAAATCGCTCCATTTCCTCATTACGACAGCTACTGCACGGCTTTCCACGTTCCCCCTCACACGCTTTATATACCCTCCATTACTGCTGCCGCCATCTGCCGTCTGTGAGTAGTAACTGTACGTTGAAATCCGACAAAGGGGTAGGCCTCATAAACACAATTGGGAGTACATGTTTTAGAAACCAGTTACTACGCCATTTGGACGCATGGGAGTTGGCAGCCTGGGGCATGTCTAACCACCGCTGAGAAAGAGATTGCCCTGCCCAGATTGTCGCTCTAAAACTTGACAAGACGACATTGTTACATAGGAATGCACGTTTTGAAAACTAAAAGAACTTGCCAGCAGAGACATTAAAGAACTGTATGTTACAGACATTAAATAAAACTATGACTTTAATTCAAGGATTACTTCCTCACGAACTTCAGTAACTGTACGCTGTGTACACAAAAGTGACTCATAAAAAACGCTGAATTTAAAAAAAAAAAACCTAATTCCACCCTTCCCCTCCACTCCTATCTAAAACTGAATACACTACAGGTGCTAAAAAGTCATATTATCATTGTGTACAATATAAAAAGCTCTTATTAATAGCCTAATGAAGCTTTTTCTCCAATATAACTACTGCTTTTTTTCCTCTGTGTAGTAGTATTCAGTGTACAATTGTTTCACGCAGTCCTTCGATGCGATGCTCTCTGAGGCAGACGTGAGACAGAAGAAACTCTGTTTGAATCATCACGCTTACTGTTCGATGGTGAACTCTGCTCCTTAAAATCTAATTACCCACCTGCGTGCGACCTCACGCCACAACACCATCACAGTCAAATCCTTGGTCCGTCGCATCCTATAATTCTGCTGTACTCTCCAACCTACAACCACAGTTTAAGAGATAAGAACCGTTCCACCTCAATTTTGTAAATCAGGAATCAAATTCATGATATGTTAGCTCTGTAATCGCCTACGTAATGATACGACATTTACGAGAACTGTTCAAACTGATGGACTTCACTCAAATCACATATTGTTTAGAAACTCTGTCTCCAGTCACCACTTCTTTAAACTGTCTGGAGCATACTGACTTCTAGTCGTTAATGAAAGTGCTAAACACGTGATGTATTACTGATAGAAACACTAAGCTATACATAGCAATGACTGTCTTGAAAGCAATTACTTAAACCAAACTATCTTATTATCAGTGCCAGATGTTAAAGGCTTTGCTCATTAATTCCATAAACATGAAAGATAGTGCAACTTCATACTTTATGAAACATAACAATGTAACAGCTACAATTAGTAGTCTTATGATCATGTTATGTGATACTAAACCCCAAAAGATAACGACTGAATTGTTTCTCCTGTATTCTTGCCACTCATGTAACAGCTATTCAGGGGGTCACTTTAAGTAATATTTCGATTTCAGTTAGATCTAAGTTGTTGCTATTACATGCTTACAGCTACCGCTGATGTGAAGTACGATGATTTATTGAAAGGAAGAGAGGCAACATTCTTTCTTTTGTCACTTCTTGTCCTTTGACCTTCTCTCTTGCAGAAGCTTAACAAGTATCATTTTAATTATGTTTAAGGAGTTAGGTAATCATAATTATAGTCTCTACTTTTGTCTCTGTTCCATTTAAAGAGTACTGTTGTTCTCCTTATGATATTAATGACATAAAAAGCTTGCCCGCATCTCGTGGTCGTGCGGTAGCGTTCTCGCTTCCCACGCCCGGGTTTCCGGGTTCGATTCCCGGCGGGGTCAGGGATTTTCTCTGCCTCGTGACGGCTGGGTGTTGTGTGCTGTCCTTAGGTTAGTTAGGTTTAAGTAGTTCTAAGTTCTAGGGGACTTATGACCACAGCAGTTGAGTCCCATAGTGCTCAGAGCCATTTGAACCATTTTGAACATAAAAAGCTTCTGTAATTCAGTGTAATTGGAGTTGGAAAGAGAACAGTTTGCTGACGTCCATCTGGACGCCAATCACGCGCCATTACGTGCAGATTTGCATACTCCAGAAAAAAATCGAATCCTTCCAATCTACATTTACTACACGAAAGGCGATCTATGTAATCTATTATAATCTAAATTGACACACTCTTGGTCTGCCGTCAATGAACTTCTCTGCTCGCCAACAACGTTTCCGAGCCTGGCTACCAGCAAAACAGATATCCAAATTAAATATAAACTGCATCACTTAATTTGGTTATGATTTTCATATGAAATTCCTGCGGCGGGCGCTGAGACTCATCGCGATTTCCGAATAATTACGATTTTGAAGAATCAAACAGCAGCAATTATCTCATGTTTAGCTTTTCCTTTCTTTTATTTAGTGAGTTACAGGTCTAAACCGAAAGAAAGCTGTAATGACCCATCGACTGAGAGACTAAGCGACTAGCAAACAGCAGGTAATGGGAGCGAATAACGTGAAGAAATGTTTTAAGTGTTCTGAAGTATGAAAAATAGCACTGCTACCAGCGAATCTAACTATAACGTAAAAAGAAAGTAATAGAGATATCCAATGCAAAAACCATCTTTCCCCTTCTTCTTGTTAGTGTTTTCTATGTATTCCTTTCCTCGCCGAATATCCGGAGAACCTCCTCATTACTTGTCTTATCAGTCTCCCTAATTTTCAACATTCGTCTGTAACATCACATCTCAAACTCTTAAATTCTCTTCCTTTCTGGTTATTCCACAGTCCGTGTTTCACTACCGTACGATTCTGTGCTCCAAACGTACACTCTCAGAAATTTAATCCTCAAATTAAGGCTTATGTTTCATTCTAGTAGACTTCTCAAGGTCACGAATGCTCTTTTCGCCAGTGCTAGTCTGCTCTTGATGTCCTGCTTGCTCCGACAGTCGTGAGTTATTTTGCCAAGGTAGCAGATTTCCTTAATATCATCTACTTCGTGATCACCAATTCTGATGTTAAGTTTCTCACTACACTCATTTCTGCTACTTCTCATCAGTTTCGTCTTTCTTCAATTTGCCAGCCGTTGTGGCCGAGCGGTTCTATGCGCTTCAGTCTGGAAACGCGCGACTGCTACGGCCGCAGGTTCGAACCCTGCCTCGGGCATGGATGTGGGTGATGTCCTTAGGTTATTTAGGTTTAAGATGTTCTAAGTTCTAGGTTACTTATGACCTCATATGTTAACTAACATAGTGCTCAGAGCCATTTGAACCTTTCTTCAATTTACTCTCAATCTGTATTCTGTACTCTGTAGACTGTTCACTCCATTCAGCAGATCCCGTAATTCTTCTTCATTTCCACTCACGACAGCAATGTCATCAGCGAACTGCATCACTGATATCCTTTCACTTGATTTTTAATAACACTATAGAACCTTTCTTTTATTTCCGCAATTGCTTCTTCGATGTATAGATTGAACGGTACCTGCGAAAGATTGCATTCATGTGTTACACCCTTTTCAATCCCAGCACTTCGTTCTTCGTCTCCCACTCTCATTATTCCCTCTTGGTTCCTGACATATTGTATATTGTCCATACTTCCCTATAGATTATCCCTATTTTCAGAGCGTCAAACTCCTTGCATCATTTTACATTGTCGAAAGCTCTTTCCAGGTTGACAAATCCTATGAACGTGTCTTGATTATTCTTCACTCTTGTTTTCATTATCAATGTCAGAATTGCCTCTTTGGTACCTTTATTTTTCCTGTAGCCAAACTTGCGAGGTGCCGGGGCTAGCAGTGTATTTAACACTAAATTCTTCTAGAATCTACATACGTAAATGATGCTCTAAGCCCCTCCCTATTGTAACTCCGACTTTTGCTGTTGCACATGGATTAAAAAGAGACGCGAACTGACTGTAACCGACCCTGCAAGTGGAGTAGAAAAGAGCTTGGCACCTGCAATAATTTCATTTGATAAATAAGTTAAATAAAGGAAAGTTTCATTAACGTAGTGAGAAATGATAGGGTTGCTCTACCGATTAACAGAATGAAAGTTCTGTCCAAAATAACAATATGATTTATTATAACTCAAAATAATAAACAAAAACACATGAAACATTTACAATACATCAAATTGGCTCAAATTGGATACTCAAATAAATGCTGTGAAGGTGAAGTTGTCCCTAAACTAGATTGTGACATTTATGACGAAGTGGTATGTGGAGCCAATTCCTTGCAACTCCAGTCTTAAGAGACACACAGCCAACTCAGCATTAATTGCTGCTACATTAGTGAGAACTCAGACAATGAACACCCAAGACAGATCTGCGGTGTCACCGCCAGACACCACACTTGATAGGTGGTAGCCTTTAAATCGGCCGCGGTCCGTTAGTATACGTCGGACCCGCGTGTCGCCACTATCAGTGATTGCAGACCGAGCGCCGCCACACGGCAGGTATAGAGACACTTCCTAGCACTCGCCTCAGTTGTATAGCCGACTTTGCTAGCGATGGTTCACTGACAAAATACGCTCTCATTTGCCGAGACGATAGTTAGCATAGCCTTCAGCTACATCATTTGCTACGACCTAGCAAGGCGCCATTACCAGTTACTATTGATGCTGTAAAACATGTACTGTCAAGAGCGATGTTCACCATTTATGGATTAAAGTTAAGTATTCCACAGCTACGTTCTTTTTTGCTAGTCTAATTTCCTTGTCCTGTTCCAGACCTCACGCCAGCCTGCGTGTGCTAAAACGCGTGCCTTTCGGATTCCTCTCAAAACCAGATTGGCTCTCTTGCCAATCAACAACAAGATCAAAGTTAGAAAAGACAAACAGGCGCGCTCTGCTTAGCTCGGATTATCAACTAGCAACATTGCCTGCTTTGCTGGTGCTGTGGACGTATATTACCAAGCTGTCTTCTTAACTGCACGGACACGATCTGGCATACCGGAGGCGATGGCTGGTTGCTTCGACATCCCATTGAGGTGATGATAATGTCGCGAGTATAGCCCAAAACAAATTATCCTGGTCTGGTTGTTCCAGACTAAAGACTTCCTAGCAATACAAATGCACCTCTGAGGGAGACGAAGAAGACTCGCCACACAATCACTGACGGTACAGTGACTGATTTTCACAAGCGAAGTCACACAGTAACTCCGACACAGTCAACTTTAGCCAAAACTGCCCAAGACAGACAACATAGGCCGCTTGTACGCACAACGCTCAATTGCCAACTGCACTCGTAAAGTTACGTTGAAGTCTAAACTTCAGCAACTTCGTTAAACAGTTAAATTAGAATAAAAGTATATTAGACAGCCAACGCAAGGCAGGCTGTCCAGAGCAGCGAGAGCTCAGTCTTGTAACCTACTCCGACCGAAAGGCGAGAGCCGACTCCCCACAAGAGCACCTGTAGAAACCAAACACAGAACATTCCCGCCCCCACGACAGTGGCCGTGGTTAACCGTTCCAATCAGCAACTCGAAAACCGGCGGAAAATTCCACTCTATTGCCAGGGCACTACCATTCCACCAATGGAGATTCTTTGCGCCAATTTCTGCGCCGATTTTGCTACGTCACGGAGCTATGCCCTGAGCAAGCCAATCACAGTTACGATTTTGCAGAAAGAGCGGGAATTTCCCCGCCACAACTGCCTGGGTACACAATTCATTCCCACGCCTTGCTGGTAGCTCGCCAGAAAGTGTTTTCGCTAAGTTTCTGCGAAGTAACGGAACCTCTAGCCCAGCCGCTACTTCAGGACCCTCCGAGCATGTCTCCGCCGCTATTCTACAATGTCGGCGTCTGGAAAGCATTCACTCGACTCCCTCACACCCGTTGGCTTACCCTTTCAAGATCAACAGAGCCCGCCTGTCACTGGACCGCCCGGGTGATGAGGGACGCTGCGTGGGAAGTCCGCGTGTGAAGGAATAGCAACTTTTCACTGCATGCAATTAGAGAGGAAAATCGTAAGATAGAAATATGAGTGGGGGCTCACGCCAACTCTCATAGCCCCTACGCCATTTTAGATTGTAATTGGTGAGCGGTTGGCTCAATTAGGAGCAAGGTAGTGAGACAATAGCCCAAGAACAATCTTGCAAACTGACTCCACATGCCCCACTCTATAAAGAAAATCACTGCATCTGAAAAATGCATCTCATAGAGGGAGGATTATTTATCATGTAGCCAACTTCACCTTCTTACTATGGATCTCTAACACTCACATCACACATCCATACCAAGGGAACCCCTTCCAAACACCGATTCACACAGACATTCACGCTCTAAATATGGCCCGGGCATGTGAGCCAAATATGGAGCAGTTTATTCTTTACAATCAGAGTTTGAGTGCTCTGCAATTATATGCCCAAGATGTTACAACAATTTGAATCATTAAACTAACCTGAACTCACTCACACATGATACTATTTAAGTTAACAACCTCTTTGTGAGCTTTCAGAATCTAATTACAACCTCCAATTAATTCTGTCTCCCTGCAGCAAGAATAACCTTTACTAAATGTTCCCTGAACTGATGGTCCATTCACAATGACAGTGGTGGTATCTGCTTCAGTTTATGGGGACTTCAGGCACACTGTTTTCATACACACAACAATAAAACAAAATACAAAAAAACAACATGGCGTGGAGAACAATACAGTAATTTGTAATTTGTGCGCTCTACTCTATCACTTACATAAGAATTACAGTGTAAAAAGACAAACACATACAAGGTATAACATGCATTACAAAAACAACACTAGAGAAAGAAATTTAAGAAAAAAAAACAAGGTTCATGGGGCGTCAAGTTGTGCTTGCAAATTGCACAATGTTCACGACTGTGCTGGGAATGAGGCACTAAATCGCATTGTTAGAAATATTCGAAGCACTTCACAAATTCGTTAGTTTCTCTGAGGGGGTTGGTATGTTGAGTCATATGCATTGATGCACGTGGTTCCATGTCTTGAGCATCGGAGGGGGGCTTTTGGGATGGGGCCACAGTACTGACATCACATAGGGCTAAACGTCGGGTATTGTTGCTACGTTGTTGCAACAGCAATAGGCTGTGCTGGAGCATCTGCAGTACGCTGTTGAGATTGAAGCAAGACCTACACATATGATCACGGCAGTACGGTAGGAAGACATACGCTCTACTCATGTCGATTAAATGTCTCTGAGGTCTACTTAGTTGGGATGCATCACTAGTCCAGGTCTCTTCTCTCCCTGGACAGTACTTTACGTTTCCCAATATTGGAGTTCGACGAAGGATGAGGGCATGTGGAGTGACTCCACAAGTGTGTGAGGTGATCCAGACAGGATCGAACTAGGAGCGACGATTGCTACAACTGCTCTCTAAGTGAGAGGAGAAGTTAGAAATGAAACAATTCATTTGTTAGAGTTTGTGGCACGATACTGATTTGTGTATCCAGATTGGCCAATGCTAGTGAGTTGTAAACACTCAAATAGGTGATTATATAGCAACCCTTTCTGTCCTGAGGCACATGAGGCGCAGGTTCTGACACCTTATGTGATCTTCGTGTACTCACGACAACGTGGTCTGCCGCTGGGAATCCCTCCAAGCGGCTACCACGTCTGCAGAGCTAGCTGGCTGTTGCGTGCTGGTCGCGTGTCAGTGCCAACGGCCAGCCACACTTTCGCTTGTGGTCCGGCGAGGGCTGTCTGCCGCCTAATCCCTCAGGTATACAGCTCGGTGACTGTCAGTTTGTAGGACCGGACGCTGCCGCACCCTTCTCGTCAGGTGGCGCGCTGACGCTCCCCTTCTTGCAGATAGCTGATGACCTCTTGTTTTTTTCTGCTCCGGCCGGCCTCTGAATTGCCACGATTCCCATCATCTGCACAGTTCCGACAAAAATCTTATGCCTAACTTTTTCCCATGACCTTCTATGTTATAATAAATTTACATAATGACATATTGATGGTCTGTCATTTCAGACATTCTTATTTTAATTTTATAGTTATTAATCTATGGCTACCATTATAACAAAACCTTAGTGTATCTAATCAAGACATGGAAATAATTTATCTATATATTTGTGTAAAGCACGATCTCCATACTGTACATAATGTGTGACAACTGATGCTATGTGTTGGATGAACAACAAAATGTGTGGGCCCGCAGTAATATTACTATTAATTATATAGATCGACGGTAGACATGTTCAAAAATTAACTACCATTTGCCAACGATCTACATCCTATGTCTTTAACAGGAACTTTATGCCGGTCGAAGTTTTTTTGTGCTATAAAGAACATGCAACTATTCTACTTTCGCTCGCCCGTCGTCCCTCCATCTCGGGTCTGTGGTTTGGTGACCTAAAAAATAGAATCCCAACAGGCGCACGCCAAACACTTGTGGTATAAAACCCCACAATATTAAGGAACTAGTTACTGTTAAATCCTCAAGTTCAACTTATCCTAGTATATGGCTCTCTCTCTCTCTCTCTCTCTCTCGCTCTCTCTCTCTCGCTCTCTCTCTCTCGCTCTCTCTCTCTCCCTCCCATTTCTTTTGTTTTTAATACAACACTCTTACATAATTCCTGTTACGCTGAGATGTCTCGCTGCTCGCTGCTATTGAGGACAGTGATGTGCGTGCAGTACGACATGGCCTGTGAGTTCTCACTACGCCTCACTGAAACTCCAGAGACTGGGTTAGCCATGGCTATACAAGACAATAAATTTATAGTTGCAACTTCTTTTTCTATGTGATGCGGTTTTCGCGATCTAAACACACCTTTCGAGAGGCAATGTAATATGACCAAGCTAGGACTGGTTCCTGTTGAGGATTCAGTCGCCCACCGCACTCCAGCTACACAGTATGTCACGAACCTCCAAGTATAATTCCTTGGTTATTCATCTGTGACAGTCACGAGCAGCACACTAAATCAACAACCAGTACATTGGCATGGTAGGCTTTATGCCCGCATTTCTACCATCTAGGGCACCATTGGAGTGAAACGCTCACAGGTTCACCCGGACTTGCAAGACAACGATGCTGGCGCATCTCTGTAAAACCTATACTGCCCATATTCATCCTCGAAATCACGCAATATACCACAATCTTGCAGTGCACTGACGCGTGCCTGCAAGCATTGGTATGAACGTCTCAAGAACTGGTTGTGGCCGCTATGGAGCGTATCACGACATCCCAGAACGCTTCTAGGAGCACGTTCTCGTATGCGCCTGTTTGTGCGACATCACCTCACTCATCATTATCCCTCAACATGGACACCAGGCAGGAAAGGACAAAAACATTGCTCATGGAATGGTAGTACCTCGTACTCCATCGACATTGGAAGACGCGAACATATACAAAAAAAAAAAAAAAAAGACTAGCAGCAGTAAATTCTTTTACAAGCCAACGCAGCGTGTTACTACTTTAACAATCTTAATTTATTAATGCAATGATTATTGTTCCCCAAAGAACGGTTTATATATTTGTCTATTCTTCTATGTACAGTGTTAGAGAATAAAACTGACCGCCGGTCGGCCGCCACAGAGACTAAGTCCGAGTCATTCACTTAAGGTGGCCAATAAAACTGACCGCCCCTGACAACTCTTAAGTCCGGCCATCCGCACAATCTGGCAACACTGTAAGATGCGGAAGTGTTAGGAGGAAGTGTTGTCCACTTCAGAGACGTTGTAGAAGTATGTGAGCCCGTGGTCTAGTGGCAAGCGTCGTGAGTTCTGAGCTTATAATCGCCTGTTCGCGTCCAACTGCATTTTTTTTTTTTTTTGCACAGTCGGTCTAAAGTTATGAATCTGACTGAACATCGAAGATAATTCGCTTAACATTCTACCCACCAGCAATAACACGTATTCCACAAACAATTCCGCAGGACAGCTCGTGGCTGCATCGCGATCATAACTGCTTACGCTCGAGCGTTTCCTCGCGCTGCAGCGGCTACCGGCCACCTACCAGACGCCACCCGCCACCTGAAATCCGGCGCCGCCCAGGTGAACGCGGCGCGACGCTGTCAGTGTATGTATCAACTGTCATTTTCGAATCTGAAGTTCTAGTTATCATCTTGCAGTTAGGCATTGGATTTTGCATACTTGAAAATCATGAACGACAGTTAAGCATTGTAAAATTGAGTCGCAAGTGGAAATGGGTGTAACATCTGCAACACAACGTTTACTTTTGGTATAACAGAGGGGTGAATGCAGAGGAGGCAGCTAGAAAGATTTGAACTGTGTTTGGAGCGAGTGCTTTTGGGTAAAAGTACGCCAGAAAAAGATATTCTTGTTTCAACAAAGATCGTTCTGGCATGAATGATTTTCCACATTAAGCAAGTCTCGACTACTGATATATGTGATAGATTACCATTTTACCATCATGCGACATTTGCATTCAACAGGAAAAGTTCAGAAGTGTGGTGTAGGAGTACTGCATGCTCTAATTCTAAACAACAAAAATCAACGGAGTGACTATTATTGAACGTCATCAGGTCGCTCATTGAGCATTCGTATGCAGTACTGTTACTGGTGACGTGTTATGATGCCTTTATCGTTAGCTTCCTAAGAAGAAAGGAAAGGCTGAGCCCCTCCAAAAGACATAAACTCGAGCAAAGAGTAGTGTGAACATAATATTTTACATCTGATAGCTCCAAAAGAGGGTTTCGGGCTACGAATTCTGCCCCAAGGGCTGTATGCAACACAGCTGGTTTGTTGCCTACAACTGAGACACCTTTCGGTCTCAGCGTAGGAAAATCGAGCAACACAGCTACATCACATGTGCTACTGCATGATAACGCACTTCTTGATTTGAGAAACAAAACTATCCAGGAGATTGAAATTAAAGTCGTCTCTCAGGCACTTGTATTGATAGAGAAGTCCTCTCTCAAGCACTTGTCCCTCTCGTCATATATTCGTAAAATTTTACATTTCCCGCTCTTGATCCATCAACCGTCGACGCAATTCATTTCTTGACGAAAATACTCTTAAAACTACTCTGGTATAATGATATCGTGGAACCAGTAGGTTTCTACTGGCGTAGAATTTGTAAACAACTTTAGCATTGTCAGATCGTTTTAGATTTCGTGAAAGAAAATTCTTTTGCTGATTAATTTCTCTTTGATGATTACTGTGGCGTTTAGTAAACTAATGGAAAATCCAATTAAAATATTCACTGTACGAATACAAAATTAAATTCAGCTTACTACAGACACATCACGACGGCAGACTATCTTACTAAAGCATTAAGTATCTGTAAGACGATTGAGCCTATTTTAACACGAATTAGTAGGACATTACCGACTTTTGACTTCGAAAAGATCCGTATTTACTTCGTTTCCTGTATCATCCGCAATTATTATGAAAAGTGGCATTTCATAGATATAATTATGTATTCACAACAACAAGAAATATGTCGTCATTATGAATTTGGTGGTACCGTAAGTTTTTCGCTCTGACACTTGCGGTTACTGAAAGTAGCAAGGCGCGTTGTCTTACGATTCCCTTATTGCGTTTGTATCTGCCTGCTTGTAGCTCTGCTACAAAAGAATTAAAAATCTGGCTTTCAGCGAGTGTCGAAAGGCGAACGAAAGCAGCTTGCAACTGGTAGCCAAACATGTTTCTTGGGAACAGGCTACTTCCTAAAGTGGGAAGACATTCTTTTGTGGTTGAATTGTTGGCAAATGTCAGTCAGACGTGTGCCGTTGGTCTAAGCGTTTCGGTGTGTTGAATTTGTACCAACGATTTTTCTACAGGTTTCTTCTGTCCCAAATAGAGAGTTGAAGTCTCCCATTAGTATTTTCACGTCATCTTGGTGAATTTTGCTCATAGTATTTTCGAGTGTGTTCCACAATTTTTCGACATTTTCAGTGTTTTCCTTATTTTCGATGTTGGTGGGGGCATGTGCATTTATGAGTGTATATTTTTTATACGGGCTCTGAATGAGCATAGTCATAACTCGATTGTTGATGGGTGTGATTTCTTCGACAGAGTTGTTGATAGATCTGTGTTCGAGAAATGCAATACCGAAGATTGGTGCGAGTTTCGCTACCTTTTGTTGTATTTTGAAGATGCCATGGTTTCCGTAATGCAAGTTTTAATTGTCAATTAATCGTGGTTCTTGAAGAGCAAGGATGAGAAATTTTTGGCGGACGATTTCCTTTGTGAGATTATTTAGGTTTTTTGTTTGGATCAATGTATCGATGTTTAGTTTTCAAATGAATGTTTTCAGCTTGTAGGGAAATTTACCAGAGATCTTCGATATTCTCTGCCGTGCTAATCTGGACTCCCTAGAGTGCGAAAATCCAACTGCCGCCTATCGGTGGCCAGGTTGTGTACCACCTGGGGTAAAGTTACCTTTGCTTGCATAGTTCATGTTTTCTTGTGTTTCATTGGTTTGGCCTGGGTGATACCGGGACTAGACAGGACCAGAGGGTGTTGAAGCCTTTGGAAGCAAATATTTTCATCCAAGCTCATTCAGCTAACAGATGGTGACCAGAGTAGCGGTGATTTTCACTCAGATGTGTCTGGATTTTGGATTCAACGGATTGAGTAGCTGTTCAGGATTGTGTTAGTATTTGGTTCACCACAAGTATTTGATTTCCTCGGTGCCACCCATATGGGGGAGGGTTTCCCCTATCGGCCACACGGGATTTTTATTATTATTATTGTCATTATGTCATCAGCAAATTCGATATGGTGTATCTTCCCTCCACTGAAATAGATGTGTATTGTTCGATTCAGTATTTCCACCACATAAATATGGGTTATAATTACGTTACATTGCTGCTAGTAGACATATTTCTCACTTTTTCTTAGAAAGTTGCTAGCTGTTACTCCATCATAGGAATTTATGTGCGCAGCATTGTTGCAATACAGACGTTCAAATTATCCGATTTCTGTAATTTCATTTCGATACAAGATCGTCCTAATCGGATTCAGCCAGTCAGTCTTAATGTAGCTATCCGACTACGACTGTCATCATATGATAGACTGGGTGAACCTCATTCTTAATCGGACTGTTGAATCCAGATCACTTATCTATGACAGGGAATGAATTCTTAAACACTGTGGAAAACAATATACCAATGTGCTTATTACAAATACGTTATTTAAATATAAATATATGAACTAACGACATAACAATGTATTTACAGGAGCAGAGACCCATCCATCGTAGTAGAGCAGTGCGAGATTGGTTTCAGGGCCAAGAGAGGATAAAGCTGTTGCCGTTTGTTCCACGATCACCGAACATCAACCAGATAGAGAATATGTGGCAGAGGTAACAAGGTCATTGCCATGTGTCCCTACAAATGCAAGCGACGTTTGGACGAATATAGAAAACGTATGGCGGGAAGTAAACCATCACGCTACACTGTCGACGACTTAATGAAATCAATTCCCCTACGCCCTCGAGAAATCTTACGTAATGATCGTGGGTGGGTTGGTTACTAAAAGTATACTCGTCCACAAAGCCCATGTGGACAATTATCTGATAATCGGTCAAGCTTCGCTTTGTCGCAGCTCTTTAGCAAACATCAAGTCCATTTACTTTCAGTCCCCTCCTTACAATTCTTGCAGTGTAAGGTGATTGCGAAATATCCACTCTACGCTAACTGAGGAACTGACTGGTACATGTGTTGTTCAACACACGGTAGTTGTCACCCTCACTGGAATCGATGACTGTTTGTGTGTGAGTGTGTGTGTGTGTTTTCGTGTTAACGCACGATGTGAATCAATACTATTAACATTAGAGATACAACCAACAATAAATATTGCATCAAATATGACTGTAAAGTATTTTAATGCGATGGGAAGCTACAAACTGAATTTTTACCCATCCCACGTCCTGCGTATTACGTTAAGTAAGATGTATTATCTCCATAGTATCGTTAGCAGTGACAGTGCGCTCTTGTTGTCGAGGCTCGCGACAAGTACAGCGATTAGCAGTGCCCAATGCCGCCGCGATTTGTTTATGTTGGCTGAGCGTGGACACTGCAGCAGACGCTTCGCCCTAAACAGAAAGAAATCACCTTGACTCTGACTGCAGTGAGCGAATATCACTGCCTGCGTGTTCTTATAGTAACCAACGTGAGACTCTACTCACAGGTGCCATGGAGCAATTGCAACGGCTATCATCCCATTAGTCATCAGAATATTAACCAGTGATGAAACGTCCACTCTATTTGAATCCCAAGACAATAGGAACCTTTTCACAAAGGAATGTGAGGTGATATCAAAAGTTATCCAACATACAAAAATTAACTGCAGGGCTTTCATGTATGCAGTAATAGCACACAAGGAAATATTATGTCTTGGAGGCGTATATTTCATTTCCTCTTCTCATATTAACGCCCTTGTTTTGATATGAAGTGAGAAAATAAACACGAAAAATTAAAGTTCCTGAGAAGCATGTAAGTCATTTCCTCGTCTCATATCACAACTTTTGTTTTATTATTGAGTAAAAAAATTAACAATTTAGAGTTCTGAAGCATAATATGACACGAGAATTTTATCGTAGGCGCTATCGGAAACGCCAAAAGCAGGGAGCTGTCCATTCTTTCGTCCAACAGTCTGTTTCCTTTCATGTATTTATTACTCCCGCTAGGAGATTCTTATTTAAGGCCTTGTGGGCATCAAGTTCTTCAGCAGAACAAGCCCTATGTTATTGTGCTAATTACGGTATGGAAAAAATGCAACAAAGACGAGTTCCGCTAGAACAGTGAGGATATTTGCACATGTGTGTATTCAGCAATGACTGCCAGCTGCCACAACACTTCACAGAATCCTTGCGGCAGGTAACACAACTGTGCGTGCACTTCAGACTTCATTCAGTGAGACGTCAGGAGCTGGATGAATACGTCAAATTAACGTCGCTTTCCGAGTCGTATTCAATCCAGAATGCGGTGTTATTAAGGTAGTTGAGCGTTCTAGCAATTCCAATTTTATGATTCCCATGTATTTCGATAGCCAAAAGAACCCGTTAGTGTGAAACTATCGGGAATTGTATTATATCAAACTGCAAGAACTTGAGTCAATACGAGTTGGAGTCTCTCTTCAGTTACATCTAACCAGTGCGCACCTATTGCGCTATTGTAAAAACGGAGATGCAGTATTTTGGTATCAAAATTTTGTAAATCCGGGTTCGAATCTGGTAAGGCACATATTTTCGTCTGACGCTGTTGCTCCATTTTAATGCCCATGACAGCCTGGACATCTGTCCTTCAATCTTTAATTGATTAAGAAGTCTGTCTATTTCGATTCGTAGTGTCTGTGTTTCGGAAATGTCCTAAGAACAGACACACACACACACACATTTATATCATAAGTGCTATTCGGAAAACGTTTGGCAACTCAGTGATAGTGCCAGACTGGAGCTGCATCAACTTACTCATTTCACTAGATATTGTTGTAATTTCCTGAACAATTTCTGTTTAATAAGTGAAAGCGACAGTGTCTCTCATCGTTTACTTTGTCGGAAACCTGCTTCTTTCTGCCCTAGGCTATACCATAGCAATGAGTGATTGCTCACATTCTTGATACCTCACTGGACGTGCTACTGCAACTGTAGCCAAGGATTCAAATCCCACTGGAAAAGTATGTTTCAAGTCAGATGGTTTCGCTCCTCCCCTACTGTCATTGAAAACGATCACAACGAAGTTAAGTATAGGTATTCTGAGTTCATGCTGCGGTGCTGTGAAGATGAAAAAGTAGTTTTCACAATTATCAGATGACAGATGGAATTTGTCAGGTTCCACTAATTATGATTGCATCATTAACTGTTGGTTCACAGGCGCTTTTCTGCCGCTTATTGTGACTGTTATTTGTATGTTAGAGCTGGAAGAATAGAAACATCAAATTTTCGCCATATGGCATGTTCCAATTCACCTGAAGTCTTCACGTTTCGAGCAAAGGCAGAATATCCGTCAGGAAAGCTGACAACAATAAGCCATGCCATGCATGTCTTCCGGTGGATGTGCCAATGACAGTAATCTCAATAACAATATTGTACAAAAAAGAGGCATTGCCAATTCAACCACTGGAGAAGTTCCAAAATTGTAAATCGCGTCTGGTGAATACGCTTTCAAGGTTTCGATCCGATTAAGACAGTAAAACATAAATAATTGTCGCAGTTATTAATATATGACATTTAGTTTGCATTCAGTGCATCGATGTATTACAATTAATTGCACTCCAGCATCTAAACCTAGTTACAGAAATGCGAATAAGACTCGTGGGCATATAATGAGGATCTTGCGGCCCTTGCCACCCGCAACTTTGAGATGAAGCTATAGTCACTTCCGAAGTCACTCACAGAACACATCAGCTGGTATCCTTCCTGGGAATATAACTGAAACTTGGCAACAGCGCAGGATATGTTTGGCAACTCTGTGACCGACGAGTTACTTCCTTGATGGCACAGAACTATCCTGCTAAATTCACTTGATATTATCGTGTCATTTCAGTTGAATACTGTGATTTTCTCTTGAGACGTGACATAAGGATATTAGTTAATGCTTTTGAGTCAACGAAAGTGGTTCCACACGGGAAATACAACTACTCTCGTCTCTTATGTTGCGATTTATTTGCCATAGCGGCTACTGAGCCAGTAAGTACGTCAAAGGCCCCCACCTGTTCGCTAGCTCGTAGGTAACATGCTTGTCTGTCAGGTGCACGCTGCCTTTGTTCGCCTTTCGAGACTCGCTGAACGCAAGAATTTTAATTCTTTTGTAGCAGAACTACAAGCAGGCAGATACAAATTCAATGAGGGAATGGTAAGACAACGCTCTAGCAAAATTCGTCTTGCTACTTTTAGTAACCCTTAGTGTCAAAGCGAAAAACTTTACGGTACTGCCAAATTCATAATGCCACTTTTATTTTCTGCCGACATACTTTTTTGTTGTTATGAATACGTAATTTTGTCTATGAACTGCCACATTTTCATAATACTTACGAAGCAAATCATGTAAGGTAACACTTCACCAACTTGTCGGGAAGGTGTTAAAAGCACTACCCTTTCTGGATCCTCTCTGTATCTTCCTGGATGTCGAGTAATACGACCTTCGAGTAAATGGTTAGAGACGAAGAACCTAGTGGTGAATGAACTCATAGATGAGCTGAATGCGAGAGACTACTCTTGAAAAGAATAGGTAGACGATTTATTCACAGTAAGACTTAAATTTGATAGTATTGTTAAACCTATGTGCACTGAACATTGTGAAAAAGTATTTAAAGACAAGCCGCACGAAAATTGGTGTAGTATTATTTATGGGGAAGCATGTCCAGCACATATACTGAAAAATTATGTTTCTCGATGAAATTTTAGAGAGGGTTGTAGTGTATCTAGAGGTAGCACTGGATGGAAAACTATTATGAACACCTCACTTAAAGAATACATTCCACTGCGAAAGATAATCTTATAAGCACTAGAAGCTGCTGTAGGGCAAACTGGGGTCTAAACCCAGTACGTACTGGATATACACCTCTGCAAAAATACCAATGATAATTTATTGTCATATAATATGAACAAAGTCGAACAGAAGATGGCTGCTAGGAAGTCTGGCAAAGTGCAGAGATTGGTCTGCTTTCACAAACAGACGGAATTAGCAGGACATCCACTCTTGGGATGGATATTAGGCTAGACATGCCCGCCTTACACCAGTGGCTTAAAATGGAGGCCGCAGCAGGGACATAAAGGCTAAAAATTGTAAATAACTGGATATAGTTAGAATATACGGAATCCCAAATCAGCATGGCGATGGCTGGGGAAGTGCCGACTAACTATACAATAACTTCTAGCTGTTTCAATAAACCTTGCCATGTAACAGTTGGAAGCAGGGAGCAGTGGAAGAATGAACCACTAAACCGTGCAGGAGACATAATATAGTGGTTTACTGACAGGTCGAAAACAAATGAAAGTACTGGGTCTGGTGTACTGCCTAGAATCTCTTTAGTGAAGATGGCTACAGTATTACACGGTATCTTCTATCAGCATGTGCACGGAGGAGAATTAGAGTAGATCCTACAAAAATCGTAGCATCTACTTTTATTCAGACAGCCAAGCAGCTCTGAAATCTCTATCAAAAAAATGGCTCTGAGCACTATGGGACTCAACATCTGTGGTCATAAGTCCCCTAGAACTTAGAACTACTAAAACCTAACTAACCTAAGGACATCACACACATCCATGCCCGAGGCAGGATTCGAACCTGGGACCGTAGCGGTCGGCCGGTTCCTGACTGAGCGCTTAGAGAAATCTCTATTAGGCCCTGCAACTAGATCGAAGGTCGTTACAGACTGCCATGAAGCATTTTCTTTCCGACATATCCGAAAGAACAGACACCACACATATATCCATGTACAGAGTGTTTCAGGAGGAATATTAGATATTTTAGCAGGTGGTAGTTGCATAAAAAAATTCCATATAAATGCGTCCACTTTTTATTGTGTACAGAGATACAGCTGTTAGTACGTAACCCTAACAAACACAAAGTAAAGGCAACCAGGACATTCAAAGTTGATTTTCAAAAATTCCCTCAACAACTTCAATGCACATTTGACTTCTCTTGATAACACCAAGTGTAGGTCGTCTTTGCGTTCTTTTATGAGGGCTGCTCTATTCATAATCCGAACGATCAAATCGGCTCTTGGGTTTACCTTGTCTTTGTATACTTCGCCTTTAACCATCCCCGCAGGCAAAAATCGAAAGAGATAAGGTCCGGGGACCTTGAAGGCCAAGAAAAGTGCCCATATCTAATGATCCATCTTCCAGGAAATGTTAGGTTTGGATAATGTGTCACCTGACGACTGGAATGTGCAGGAACCCCGTCATGCTGGAGGAACATATGCATTCTTGTAGCCAAATGAACCTCTTCCAATGACGCTGGAAACTCATTTTCAAGGAAGTGTAGACATCTGGGTCCTGTAAGGACCAACATACGAAACGAAAATGCATTGAACCCAGCTATCTGTACGTTCAATAAAAATTGGACGCATGTTATATGTCATTATTTCACCAATTTGTCTATACTACCATCTCCTAGAATATTTACTATTCCTCCTGAAACATCCTGTATAATTATTTGGGTCAGCACGGGTCATCGAAAGTTTTCAGTGCTAGACGCACGACATCGTCCGACCCTCACGGGAATACAGTGTGGACGTAAGCTAGTGGAACAATGATCGGGGGGTACCGCGCATGTGGTATGCGGCAAAAATGGGAGTTCGCGTCTGACGAGGAGCGTGTGTAGATAGGTGCTGCAGAGAGGTTGACTGCTGTGTCATCATAGTGTCCACCGTCGGAGGTTCGAATCCTCCCTCCGGCATGGGTGTGTGTGTTGTCCATAGCGTAAGTTAGCTTAAGTTAGATTAAGTAATGTGTAACCTTAGGGACGATGACCTAAGCAGCTTGGTCTCATAAGTTCTCACCACAAATTTACAAAGTTTTAATACCAAAATACTGCATCTCGGTTCTCACAATAGTGCAATAGATGCGCACTGGTTAGATGTAACTGAAGAGAGTCTCCAACTCCGACTGTGGTTAAGGGCGAATCCCAAGTGCATGGCCACTAACAGCTGGGAGCGGAATGTCATCCGAACCTTGTTGAAGGACCATGACAGGACCGGATCTTCGACACCTGCCCTCTTTGTCTCCGCCTACCTGGTGCTGAAAGTCTTCTCAAACATTAAAAAAAAAAAAAAATAGTCCAGTGATCAGAACGTCTGTCTAGTAAGCAGGAGGTCTGGGTTTGAGGCAATAGAGGTGATTTGCGAACATTTGTCTTGCCATCAATGTAACAGGACTTCAGCGGCATCCAACCCTTAGTGATTACTTTGTGCCAACGCTAGCCGATGTCATATATATGCGAATTAGATTGTAGTTCGTATTTAGTCAAATAACGAATGGTCAGTATACAAGTACGCCGGCCGGGGTGGCCGAGCGGTTGTAGGCGCTACAGTCTGGAACCGCGCAACCGCTACGGTCGCAGGTTCGAATCCTGTCTCGGACATGGTGTGTCTGAGGTCCTTAGGCTAGTTAGGTTTAAGTAGTTCTAAGTTCTAGCGGACTGATAACCTCAGAAGTTAAGTCCCATAGTGCTCAGAGCCATTTGAACCATTTCTGAAGTATACGAGTATTTACGAACAGTACAAGCAGGATTGCAGCGAACTGATCACTTAACCAAGTGCAACATGGCGTACCTGTGTAATGAGTCATTCCAGCTGCATAGCTGAGGGTAAGATTTGTTAAGCATTTTATTGCAGAATTAATGTAATATCCGCACGATAATCTCCGCAGTCATACTTTATTAGGAGCCCGCGATTGGAATACTATGTTCGTTAAATCGGATTACTCAAGCTGAGGCCAAATAAAGACAAGCGACGACGCCACAACACTATCTTTACTTAAGTAGGTAGTCAGCGCTAAATTATGTGCGCCACCATTAACGTTACTGTAAGCAGTTTGACAGCATAACACCACCACAACTACTGACAACCTGAACCATTATCATCGCGCAGTTGTGACTCTCAGTGATTACAGCTTACTGATGTTTGTCAAGAATAGCGGAAAGCGTCCACATATTGTCTCAAGATCTTGCAGTTTGATATAATACAATTCCCGATAGTTTCACACTAACGGGTTCTTTTGGCTATCAAAATATATGGGAATCATAAAATTGGAATTGCTAGAACGCTCAACTACCTTAATAACACCGCATTCTGGATTGAATACGACTCGGAAAGCGACGTTAATGTGACGTATTCATCCAGCTCCTGACGTCTCACTGAATGAAGTCTGAAGTGCACGCACAGTTGTGTTACCTGCCGCAAGGATTCTGTGAAGTGTTGTGGCAGCTGGCAGTCATTGCTGAATACACACATGTGCAAATATCCTCACTGTTCTAGCGGAACTCGTCTTTGTTGCATTTTTTCCATACCGTAATTAGCACAATAACATAGGGCTTGTTCTGCTGAAGAACTTGATGCCCACAAGGCCTTAAATAAGAATCTCCTAGCGGGAGTAATAAATACATGAAAGGAAACAGACTGTTGGACGAAAGAATGGACAGCTCCCTGCTTTTGGCGTTTCCGATAGCGCCTACGATAAGATTCTCGTGTCATATTATGCTTCAGAACTCTAAACTGTTAATTTTTTTACTCAATAACAAAACAAAAGTTGTGATATGAGACGAGGAAATGACTTACATGCTTCTCAGGAACTTTAATTTTTCGTGTTTATTTTCTCACTTCATATTAAAACAAGGGCGTTAATATGAGAAGAGGAAATGAAATATACGCCTCCAAGACATAATATTTCCTTGTGTGCTATTACTGCATACATGAAAGCCCTGCAGTTAATTTTTGTATGTTGGATGACTTTTGATATCACCTCACATTCCTTTGTGAGAAGGTTCCTATTGTCTTGGGATTCAAATAGAGTGGACGTTTCATCACTGGTTAATATTCTGATGACTAATGAGATGATACCCGTTGCAATTGCTCCATGGCACCTGTGAGTAGAGTCTCACGTTGGTTACTATAAGAAAACGCAGGCAGTGATATTCGCTCACTGCAGTCAGAGTCAAGGTGATTTCTTTCTGTTTAGGGCGAAGCGTCTGCTGCAGTGTCCACGCTCAGCCAACATAAACAAATCGCGGCGGCATTGGGCACTGCTAATCGCTGTACTTGTCGCGAGCCTCGACAACAAGAGCGCACTGTCACTGCTAACGATACTATGGAGATAATACATCTTACTTAACGTAATACGCAGGACGTGGGATGGGTAAAAATTCAGTTTGTAGCTTCCCATCGCATTAAAATACTTTACAGTCATATTTGATGCATTATTTATTGTTGGTTGTCTCTCTAATGTTAATAGTATTGATTCACATCGTGCGTTAACACGAAGACACACACACACACTCACACACAAACAGTCATTGATTCCAGTGAGGGTGACAACTACCGTGTGTTGAACAACACATGTACCAGTCAGTTCCTCAGTTAGCGTAGAGTGGATATTTCTCAATTACCTTGCACTGCAAGAATTGTTAGGAGGGGACTGAAAGTAAATGGACTTGATGTATGCTAAAGAGCTGCGACAAAGCGAAGCTTGACCGATTATCAGATAATTGTCCACATGGGCTTTGTGGACGAGTATACTTTTAGTAACCAACCCACCCACGATCATTACGTAAGATTTCTCGAGGGCGTAGGGGAATTGATTTCATTAAGTCGTCGACAGTGTAGCGTGGTGGTTTACTTCCCGCCATACGTTTTCTATATTCGTCCAAACGTCGCTTGCATTTGTAGGGACACATGGCAATGACCTTGTTACCTCTGCCACATATTCTCTATCTGGTTGATGTTCGGTGATCGTGGAACAAACGGCAACAGCTTTATCCTCTCTTGGCCCTGAAACCAATCTCGCACTGCTCTACTACGATGGATGGGTCTCTGCTCCTGTAAATACATTGTTATGTCGTTAGTTCATATATTTATATTTAAATAACGTATTTGTAATAAGCACATTGGTATATTGTTTTCCACAGTGTTTAAGAATTCATTCCCTGTCATAGATAAGTGATCTGGATTCAACAGTCCGATTAAGAATGAGGTTCACCCAGTCTATCATATGATGACAGTCGTAGTCGGATAGCTACATTAAGACTGACTGGCTGAATCCGATTAGGACGATCTTGTATCGAAATGAAACTAGAGAACGTCTGTATTGCAACAATGCTGCGCTCATAAATTCCTATGATGGAGTAACAGCTAGCAACTTTCTAAGAAAAAGTGAGAAATATGTCTACTAGCAGCAATGTAACGTAATTATAACCCATATTTATGTGGTGGAAATACTGAATCGAACAATACACATCTATTTCAGTGGAGGGAAGATACACCATAATGGATTTGCTGATGACATAATGACAATAATAATAATAAAAATCCCGTGTGGCCGATAGGGGAAACCCTCCCCCATATGGGTGGTACCGAGGAAATCAAATACTTGTGGTGAACCAAATACTAACACAATCCTGAACGGCTACTCAATTCGTTGAATCCAAAATCCAGACACATCTGAGTGAAAATCACCGCTACTCTGGTCACCGTCTGTTAGCTGAATGAGCTTGGCTGAAAATATTTGCTTCCAAAGGCGTCAACACCCTCTGGTCCTGTCTAGTCCCGGTATCACCCAGGCCAAACCAATGAAACACAAGAAAACATGAACTATGCAAGCAAAGGTAACTTTACCCCAGGTGGTACACAACTTGGCCACCGATAGGCGGCAGTTGTATTTTCGCACTCTGGGGAGTCCAGATTAGCACGGCAGAGAATATCGAAGATCTCTGGTAAATTTCCCTACAAGCTGAAAACATTCATTTGAAAACTAAACATCGATACATTGATCCAAACAAAAAACCTAAATAATCTCACAAAGGAAATCGTCCGCCAAAAATTTCTCATCCTTGCTCTTCAAGAACCACGATTAATTGACAATTAAAACTTGCATTACGGAAACCATGGCATCTTCAAAATACAACAAAAGGTAGCGAAACTCGCACCAATCTTCGGTATTGCATTTCTCGAACACAGATCTATCAACAACTCTGTCGAAGAAATCACACCCATCAACAATCGAGTTATGACTATGCTCATTCAGAGCCCGTATAAAAAATATACACTCATAAATGCACATGCCCCCACCAACATCGAAAATAAGGAAAACACTGAAAATGTCGAAAAATTGTGGAACACACTCGAAAATACTATGAGCAAAATTCACCAAGATGACGTGAAAATACTAATGGGAGACTTCAACTCTCTATTTGGGACAGAAGAAACCTGTAGAAAAATCGTTGGTACAAATTCAACACACCGAAACGCTTAGACCAACGGCACACGTCTGACTGACATTTGCCAACAATTCAACCACAAAAGAATGTCTTCCCACTTTAGGAAGTAGCCTGTTCCCAAGAAACATGTTTGGCTACCAGTTGCAAGCTGCTTTCGTTCGCCTTTCGACACTCGCTGAAAGCCAGATTTTTAATTCTTTTGTAGCAGAGCTACAAGCAGGCAGATACAAACGCAATAAGGGAATCGTAAGACAACGCGCCTTGCTACTTTCAGTAACCGCAAGTGTCAGAGCGAAAAACTTACGGTACCACCAAATTCATAATGACGACATATTTCTTGTTGTTGTGAATACATAATTATATCTATGAAATGCCACTTTTCATAATAATTGCGGATGATACAGGAAACGAAGTAAATACGGATCTTTTCGAAGTCAAAAGTCGGTAATGTCCTACTAATTCGTGTTAAAATAGGCTCAATCGTCTTACAGATACTTAATGCTTTAGTAAGATAGTCTGCCATCGTGATGTTTCTGTAGTAAGCTGAATTTAATTTTGTATTCGTACAGTGAATATTTTAATTGGATTTTCCATTAGTTTACTAAACGCCACAGTAATCATCAAAGAGAAATTAATCAGCAAAAGAATTTTCTTTCACGAAATCTAAAACGATCTGACAATGCTAAAGTTGTTTACAAATTCTACGCCAGTAGAAACCTACTGGTTCCACGATATCATTATACCAGAGTAGTTTTAAGAGTATTTTCGTCAAGAAATGAATTGCGTCGACGGTTGATGGATCAAGAGCGGGAAATGTAAAATTTTACGAATATATGACGAGAGGGACAAGTGCTTGAGAGAGGACTTCTCTATCAATACAAGTGCCTGAGAGACGACTTTAATTTCAATCTCCTGGATAGTTTTGTTTCTCAAATCAAGAAGTGCGTTATCATGCAGTAGCACATGTGATGTAGCTGTGTTGCTCGATTTTCCTACGCTGAGACCGAAAGGTGTCTCAGTTGTAGGCAACAAACCAGCTGTGTTGCATACAGCCCTTGGGGCAGAATTCGTAGCCCGAAACCCTCTTTTGGAGCTATCAGATGTAAAATATTATGTTCACACTACTCTTTGCTCGAGTTTATGTCTTTTGGAGGGGCTCAGCCTTTCCTTTCTTCTTAGGAAGCTAACGATAAAGGCATCATAACACGTCACCAGTAACAGTACTGCATACGAATGCTCAATGAGCGACCTGATGACGTTCAATAATAGTCACTCCGTTGATTTTTGTTGTTTCGAATTAGAGCATGCAGTACTCCTACACCACACTTCTGAACTTTTCCTGTTGAATGCAAATGTCGCATGATGGTAAAATGGTAATCTATCACATATATCAGTAGTCGAGACTTGCTTAATGTGGAAAATCATTCATGCCAGAACGATCTTTGTTGAAACAAGAATATCTTTTTCTGGCGTACTTTTACCCAAAAGCACTCGCTCCAAACACAGTTCAAATCTTTCTAGCTGCCTCCTCTGCATTCACCCCTCTGTTATACCAAAAGTAAACGTTGTGTTGCAGATGTTACACCCATTTCCACTTGCGACTCAATTTTACAATGCTTAACTGTCGTTCATGATTTTCAAGTATGCAAAATCCAATGCCTAACTGCAAGATGATAACTAGAACTTCAGATTCGAAAATGACAGTTGATACATACACTGACAGCGTCGCGCCGCGTTCACCTGGGCGGCGCCGGATTTCAGGTGGTGGGTGGCGTCTGGCAGGTGGCCGGTAGCCGCTGCAGCGCGAGGAAACGCTCGAGCGTAAGCTGTTATGATCGCGACGCAGCCACGAGCTGTCCTGCGGAATTGTTTCTGGAATACTTGGTATTGCTGGTGGGTAGAATGTTAAGCGAATTATCTTCGATGTTCACTCAGACTCATAACTTTCGACCGACTGTGGGGGAAAAAAAAAAAAAAAAAAAAAAAAAAAAAAAAAAAAAAAAAAAAAAAAAAAATTACAGTTGGACGCGAACAGGCGACTATAAGCTCAGAACTCACGACGCTTGCCACTAGACCACGCCCTCATATAGTCCAACAACATCTCAGAAGGAGACAACACTTCCTCCTAACACTTCCGCATCTTACAGTGTTGCCAGATTGTGCGGATGGCCGGACTTAAGAGTTGTCAGGGGCGGTCAGTTTTATTGGCCACCTTAACTGAATGACTCGGATTTAGTCTCTGTGGCAGCCGGCCGGCTGTCAGTTTTATTGTCTAAGATTGTACATTACTTAAACTACTATTATTCCATGAACTTCTTTGTGTGAGAGATGTGCTGGAGTCCTATGGACTAGTGCCAATCTCTTGTTAGACTCCCCCTCCTCTTACGTGCATTTGGATTTGCAGGTCTAATTTCAGGCTCCTGGTTCTCCTGTTGTCCTTGATTTCACTCTCTCAAATTACGGTCGATTTGCCGTTCATTATTCCTCCTGTCCCCGCTTCCTTGTCTAGCATACCTTGTTCCCTGACGTTCTGGTTTCCGTGTCTCTGGTTTCCAAAACCTTGGTTAGCGTAATCTTGATTTCCGTAACCCTGGTTTCCTAAATGACCAGTGCGATTATGCCATCTGTTGTCGTCCTCCCTTGCAGGTCGTTGGTATTTGTTACTCTGCCCCTTCTTCCTGTCCTTTGCGTCTTGTTTGTCAAAGACAACTTCGAGTTCACGCAATAGACTCTTGAATGCTTCTATGTCAGATCCACACTTCCCGACAAGTGTCTGTTGGTACCTAACTGGCAATTTCGAAAAAAAAAAATTGATGATTTCTCCCTTGCTATAAGGACTATCTAAAAATTGATTCTTCGTGAGTAAATCACCAAAAAATTTGGTTGCGCTCCTTTGCCCGGACACTTCCAGTTCAGGACAAAATATTATTTCCTCTTTAATCCTGTCTTGCGTTTCCTTTGACCAGTAGATCCCCAGGAACGCATCAACAAATTCCTGATAAGTCTGACACATCGCTGCCACACCCCGCATCTTTTCCGCGGCTTGGCCTTCGCTGTGTCCACACATGAATTCTAATTTTGCCAGGGTTGGCCATGATTACGGTAATGAATTTGTAAACTGCATCACCCAGCTCCTGGGATGTATCGACCCTCCATTATCTCGGAACTTTTGGAATTTTAGTATCGACAGGAAGTGATTGTGATCAAAATCCTGTCCGAACCTCGCACTGGTGTTGACAGTCGTTTCCAATACTTGCACGTCTGCTGAGTGTCCTGATCTATCTTGCTGATAACTGTGATGTGCTACCTCTGTATCACAGTGGGAGTGGCATTCAGCATTCACTCTTCTAAGTGGGCTGCAATTATTGGAGCTATTACTCGCTGTTTCTGCGTATGCAGTGTTAGCTGCGTACTCTGTCACTGGGCGAGCTTTTCCTCGGAGACACAATTCTGTGTACTCCATCATTGGTATCTGAACGCGCAGTGCTCGTGTACCTGCTTCGCTCTAGATTTGCTATTCAACTCTCTACTTCTTTCATTCGTTTCGTGATGTTCGTAACCGCGATATTACCTTGAGTGTTTAAGAACGCTAGGGATTTGGAGTGGGCTTGTGTCGCACGTCGCAAGCGACCTGCAAGTTGAGAAGTCACTTTTGCGATTTTCATTGCCCCTGTTGCTGCCGTTTTGGCTAGGCCTGCTACTTTTTGTGCTACCAATGACATTTGTTTTGCTTCTCCACATTCTTTCTTTATTGTTAGTAATTCCCCACGAATTTTCCCTATATGCGAAATTATTGCCTGAGTGTGCTTCTTACGTTGTTCGTCAGCTTCTTGCTTCTCCTTCTCACGTTGTTTCTCATCTTCTTCCTTCTCCTTCTTACGTTGTTTCTCATCTTCTTCCTTCTCCTTCTTACGTTGTTCGTCAGCTTCTTCCTTCATTGATCGTAGGAAGCTTAGTATTGGGTTAATGTCATCATTTTGATCCTCGTCACACATGGGTGATGTAACTCTGGACACTTGGGCGCTAGAGCTCTGACGTGACCGAGCTGGCCTCTGTCTGCACTCGTTCGTTTGACTATAAACTTCTGCTACCGTCTCGACCTGTGTGCCTGTCTCGGTTCCATCCTCCACTTCACTATCATAATCACGGTCGCGATGTTGCTCTAAGATCGCGTCCAAATCACCTTCCTCATCAATGACCCTGTCGTCCCTGTGCTGCTAAAAATGTGCCCATCTCTTCTCCGAACCTATCGTCGTCAGTAACCTGCCTCTTATCCATTATGCTATCCCCTTTTGTTTTAGTTTCGCTAGATAATAGTCGTGCCTTACTTCTCGTGATCATTCATGAAAAAAAAATTTTTCTTAAATTCACAAAGAAAATCATTTACTCCCAATATTTTTCCACATAGACATAAAATTTCAACAACGCCGTTCCAACGCTGTAACTACATGCACGATTTGTTGTGGTACAGAAACTGAACACAAACCCGGCAAAGTGTGATGTGGTACGAACACCACATCAAAGAAACACAAAAAACAATGAACAAACAAAAAATATATATACTGAAAACAAAAACTGTAATCATGCGTCGCTAATAAAAACTAATCTCGGAATTAAGAACTTAGGTACTCATCATTAAAAAAAAGTAGAGAAAACAAATTTGAATGTTCCTACTAAGAACACTGTTAGCTTATCAGTGATTCACAGGAAAGATTCGAGGCAAAGGGTCGCCATTTTATGCGAGGTACCGGGACTAGCAGTGTATTTAACACTCAATTCTTTTAGAATCTACATATGTAAATGATGCTCTAAGCCCCTCCCTATTGTAACTCCGACTTTTGCTGTTGCACATGGATTAAAAAGAAACGCGAACTGACTGTAACCGACCCTGCAAGTGGAGTAGAAAAGAGTTTGGCACCTGCAATAATTTCATTTGATAAATAAGTTAAATAAAGGAAAGTTTCATTAACATAGTGAGAAATGATAGGGTTGCTCTACCGATTAACAGAATGAAAGTTCTGTCCAAAATAACAATACGATTTATTATAACTCAAAATAATAAACAAAAACACATGAAACATTTACAATACATCAAATTGGCTCAAAGTGGATACTCAAATAAATGCTGTGAAGGTGAAGTTGTCCCTAAACTAGATTGTGACATTTATGACGAAGTGGTATGTGGAGCCAATTCCTTGCAACTCAAGTCTTAAGAGAGACACACAGCCAACCCAGCATTAATTGCTGCTACATTAGTGAGAACTCAGACAATGAACACCCAAGACAGATCAAAGTTAGAAAAGACAAACAGGCGCGCTCTGCTTAGCTTGGATTATCACTTAGCAAAGTCGCCTGCTTTCCTGGTGCTGCGGACATACATTACCAAGCTGTCTTCTTAACTGCACGGACACGATCTGGCATACCGGAGGCGATGGCTGGTTGCTTCGACTTCCCGTCGTGGTGATGATAATGTCGCGAGTATAGCCCAAAACAAATTATCCTGGCCTTGTTGTCCCAGACTAAAGACTTCCTAGCAATACAAATGTGCCTCTGAGGGCGACGAAGAAGGCTCGCCACACAATCACTGATGGTACAGTGATTGATTTTCACAAGCAGAGTCACACAGTAACTCCGATACAGTCAACTTTAGCCAAAACTGCCCAAGACAGACAACATAGGCCACTTGTACACAGAACGCTCAATTGCCAACTATACTCGGAAAGTTACATTGAAGTCTAAGCTTCAGCAACTTCGTTAAACAGTTACAATCAAATAAAAGTATATTAGACAGCCAACAGAAGGCAGGCTGTCCAGAGCAGTGAGAGCTCAGTCTTGTAACCTACTCCAACCGAAAGGTGAGACCCGACTCCCCACAAGAGCACCCGGAGCACCCGTACAAACTGATCACAGAACATTCCCGTCCCCATGACAATGGCCGTGGTTAACCATTCCAATCGGCAACTCGAAAACCGGCGTAAAAATTCCACTCTATTGCCAGAGCATTGCCATTTCGCCAATGGAGATTCTTTGCGCCAATTTCTGCGCCGATTTTGCTACGTCACAGAGCTATGCCCTGAGTAAGCCAATCACAGTTACGATTTTGCAGAAAGCGCGGGAACTTGCCCGCCACAACTGCCTGGGTACACAATTCATTCCCACGCCTTGCTGGTAGCCCGCCAGAAAGTGTTTTCGCTAAGTTTCTGCGAAGTAACGGAACCTCTAGTACAGCCGCTACTTCAGGACCCTGCGAGCGTGTCTCCGCCACTATTCTACAATGTCGGCGTCTGGAAAGCATTCACTCGACTCCCTCACACCCGTCGGCTTACCCTTTCAAGATCAGCAGAGCCCGCCTGTCACCGGACCTCCCGGATGACGAGAGACGCTGCGTGGGAAGTCCGTGTGTGAACGAATAGCAGCTTTTCACCGCATGCAATTAGAGAGGAAAATCGTAAGATAGAAATATGAGAGGGGGCTCATGCCACCTCTCAAACTGATCGCCATCGAACACATTCGCAGTTTTCTTTTCCATCCCTCTGCAAATTATTCAGGTCAGTAACTTAGATACGTGAGCTGTTAAGCTGGTCATGTGATAATTCTCGCACTTGTCAGCTCTTACAATCTTCAGGATTGCGTGGATAATGTTTTTGCGAAAGTCAGATGGTATATCGTGGGACTCATACATTGTATACACCGACGAAATAGTCGTTTTGTTGCCACTTCCCCCCCTACGATTTTAACAAATCTGATGGAATGTTATCCATCCCTTCTGCCTTATTCGATCGTAAGTCTTCCTACAAGCTCTTTCTAATTCTGATTCTAAGACTGGATCCTCTATCTCTTCTATATCAACTCCTGCTCCTTCTCCTGTGACATCATAAGAGAAGCCTTCCCACTCATAGATTCCTTCAGTGTACACCTTCCGCCTATCTGCTCTCTCCTCTGCGTTTAGCAGGAAATGCCCATTCCACTCTTAATGTTACCACACCTGCTTTTAATTTTCCCATATGTTGTTTTGACTATCCTATAAACTGAGTAGGTCCTTCGGACAATCATTTCTTTTCCAATTTCTTCACGTTTTCTAGCCATTTCGCCTCAGCTTCCCTCCACGTCATATTTATTTCACCCCTAAATTTCCCTGAAAATTTTTTGCTTCCTTCCATCATCGATGAACTGAAGTCATCAGAACAAGACCTTTTCGTTGATTACTCCTTGTGAATCCCTCTCAGAGAACTATTCTGGATTGTTTCGCCATTGGAGAGATCATAGCGACACTTTTTCATTACACACCACATGTCCTGTGATTATGTAATATGTGTTTTTAACGTAGTGGTTTCCATTGCCTTCTGCATCCTCACGCTGTTGATCATTGCTGATTCTTCTGCTTTTAGGGGCAGTCTTCCTCGCCATAAAACAAGAAGTGCACTAAACCTTAGTCCCATCCTCCGTCCACTTTGACAAGGCTGCTGCCAGAATGAGGGCGACTTCTCATCCCAGAACTCTTCGGCCGCCATTGCTGATGATATTTATTTAAAATTTAAGCGTTGGCGGAGTTCGAATGCGGGACTAAGGACGTTTTGATTAGTAATCAAAGCGCTCCCATTACACCATGGGCATAGTTACCTCAGATCTCATATATCGACATATTACTAATTTTCTCCCTCTTTATCTTGTTTTAATGAACCTATTTTAGGTAATAGCAAACGTAGTAGTGTGACTATAAGTGTGTTAAATGTGATGAAGAAATAGCGCTTGTACATGAGACATGTAGTCAGTTTAGAAAATGTTATCGTTGTAAAAATATCCATCATTTGTCTGACATACTTCACTTGTTACTTTCCTCAGCTTTGCTTTTCCTAGCTGCGATCTTTTAAGATGCACAAATAAATACATATTTTTTTTTAAACTGAGAATAATACTCATTTTTTCTTAAACCTTGTGTCATAGTATTTTATTTTGAATAACGGCCTTGCCGCAGTGGTAACAACGGTTCCCGTGATATCACCGAAATTAAGCGCAGTTGGGCTGGGATAGCACTTGGATAGGTGATCTCCCAGTCTGCCGGAGCTGTTGACAAGCGGTTGCACTCAGCCCTTGTGAGGCAAACTGAAGAGTTACTTCAGTGAGAAGTAGCGGCTCCGATCTCGTAAACTGACATATGGCCGGGAGAGCGCTGTGCTGACCGCATGCCCCTCCGTACTCGCCTGTGGACTGAGGATGGCACGGCAGCCGATCGGTGCCGTTGGGCTTTCATGTCCTGTTCGGGCGGAATTTAGTTTAATTTCGTTTTTAATACCCTTGATATGATGTTGACAGGTTTCACAATGAAGGTGCTGGTGATTCTGATTGTATGAAGGCAAACAGACGGCATGCGCGATGTCCGTTTAGCCACCATTACGGCTGTCGCACTGAGATCGCTACAAATTATAGAAGTTATTCAGAACCTTACTGTTCTTAATTTGCAACAAATGATCTGTTGTCGTGAACAATATTGGCTTACTCGACATATTAAAAGTTGACACGGTAGTGATAATAAGGAATCAAGCCTGTTATTCCCGCACGTTACAATATTTCGTCCAAAAATAAGAGATCTAGTTAAATGATACACCGGCAGCTATTCTTGTGATGTCACTTATTGTATGGCTACCAGTTTCGTTGCTTCAGCGCATGATCTATAGGCGTAAGAAGATCCTGAGGCATTTAACTCGATTCGTATACACGATGCATCAGTGGCCAACATCTGTAATTGGTTGTGGCAGTCTACCTGCAACCGCAATGCTGTGGTTGCAAGTAACTTGCGAAAACCAGTTATAGAGTTAAACACATTAGTATCCGCTTATGTATGAAGAACGTGCACTGAACCAACGAAACTGGTATCCATACAATAAATGACATCATAAGGTGTTTCATTTCCTTGCGTAAGTGAACAGCGGAAGCCCCACAGACAAGGATGAACATATAAGAAAAAATACATTCTATTCGTCGTAAGTTACACTCACTAGTTAGAGTTAAATCGCCAACCATGACAGGATTTTTAAAATAGTTTAATATCCTGATACCAAATTTTATTTCAAAAAATGTTAGTTTCACAACTAATTCCATTTCTTGTAGTCTAACAATATGAATAACTCATCTGTGATTTTTTGATGGATCGAAAGCTTTACGTATAAATGAAAAGAAATTATTTTCAAAACCAGTAAAATCAAATGATCATGTATAAAAAACAAGAAATCATAAATTCCTACATAGACATGATTGTTAAAGACTACAACACGAGGTAAGACAAGATCTCAGTTAGTCTGGCTCGTTCTGCTTTCGATAGCTGTAAAATTCGTTTACTTCAGGCTTCCAGACTAAAACATAGAAAAGTAGTCCCTTGAAAACTTATTGATTTTACGTAATTATTGTAAGTCTTGGTAACAGAGATACAAAATGGTGTATAATCATAATTAGGCACACGTAACTCTTAGTAGCGATTAGCATTGGTTTTCCAAACAGAGTTTGTTAAGCGAATGCTGCACTGCATGCAGATACCTCATTCAGTTGCTTATACTGCATTACGATATGTAACACATTTGACAAACTGTATTGTAGGGTAGTATGGTGATAATATGACAGCAATTTAGGATAGTGGCTTCTTCAAGTACAGTAAAATTACGCCGCCGATTACAAACGAGAATATTTCTGAGCCTGTTCGAGTAGTACCAACTCCTAATATGCCACTACTAGAACTAAAACTGAAATAGATACTCAGAATCAGATAGTATCTAATGTTGATCAGAGGTAGGAAACATAGGTAATGACTTCGCTTCTATGGAACAGCAACAATATACCTTATCTACTCAGAATGCACATACTAAAATCAAGGTTTCTAGTCATGTTACCAACGAGTTGCGAGCTGATCTAGAAACCTCGCCCGCATCTCGTGGTCGTGCGGTAGCGTTCTCGCTTCCCACGCCCGGGTTCCCGGATTCCATTCCCGGCGGGGTCAGGGATTTTCTCTGCCTCGTGATGGCTGGGTGTTGTGTGCTGTCCTTAGGTTAGTTAGGTTTAAGTAGTTCTAAGTTCTAGGGGACTTATGACCACAGCAGTTGAGTCCCATAGTGCTCAGAGCCATTTGAACCATTTTTTGAAACCTCAACGAGCGAAATTATTAGCTTGAAAAGTACCATTAACACTTTCAACACTGCCCTCTTTACACCCGGCACTTGGCTGTGAACTGGCTTATTTAATGGATGTTTCAAATTAAATTGCAAAGAACAGAAAAATGATAGGAATATGGTTTTTGCATCATTTAAAAGGAAACAGTAAGAGCTTTACACAAATGTGAGTTTATTTTACAATATAAAATACAAATGGGTGTTATAATTTCAAAAATAAAACACAAAAATGTCGTGGATAAAAATGTTTTACATGATCTCTCTCTTGAGTAATGCAATTATTAATCTATATAAATTTAAAACAAAATATCACTGTAATGCCTAACTGCAGGTACCTGTAAATTAGAGTATTTTAATAGTTCAGATGTAGTTAGCCTTTGTGTGAAAATCCTGGAAACACTGTGGGACGCAAAAGCCAACAGCGGAGTCTTTATACCACCATCTACTTTCCTTCCTGATGCGCTTACCCGTCACTTTCTTCCTCCTGTCTGAACATGTTTTGCAATACCTAGTAGTATTCACCTTAATCAAAGTATCCACGGCTGTACTGCCGGCCTACAGGGTCCAACGAGCACAATATTTCGGCGATCATACATGTCGCCATTTTCAGGTGAACTGACGGACTGAGCTCCTGTGAACGTGCCGATACGGAGATCCGTACGCTATGGCTGCTCAGAGGGAACTGGGTTCGGTCGCGGCGGCGGCCGTTTTAAATACCCTCGACCGCAGCGCACTCTCTCCGCCGTCCGCGCCCCGCGCCACGGTCGCGCGGTGGAACAGATTGCGACGGCGTCTGAGATGACGTCGGTGTGATGGCTCTGTCCACCGTGGTCGTCACAACTATAAGTTTGCTCGATTTACTCTTGATTACCCCAATCGCTGATCCCCAAGCCTTGCTAAGATTATAGCCACAGTCACGGTTTATGAGGTCGTCATTGGTGCGAATTTCGATGGCCTCTCTAACAACGCTGTCCCAGTATCTCGACGTCTGTACCAGAATCCTTGTGCGTTCCTACTCCATAGCGCGATTTTCCGACAAACAATGTTCAGCGACCGCCGACTTGCTCGGATACATCAGTCGAGTGTGCCTCTGGTGTTCACGGCATCGATCCTCGACGGTACGTATCGTCTGACCAATATACGACTTGCCACATTGACACGGAATCTGGTACACGCCGGCCTTCCTCAAACCGAGGTCATCTTTGGCGCTCCTCACCAGTGCACGAGTTTTATTCGGAGGACAAAACACAGTTCCGACCCGGTGTTTCTTCAAAATGCGGGCGATTTTCCCCGAGAGTGCGCTTGTATATGGAATAAACGCAGTGCCTACCTCCTCCCTCGTGATTTCATCCATCTCCTCAGGTTGTTCTGTAGTGGTTGGGCGTAGAGCACGTTGAATCTGCCACTCTGAGTACTCATTTTTTCGAAATACAGTTCTCAGATGTTCCTATTCCTGGGGTAGACTCTCTGCGTCAGAGATAGTGCGCGCCCTATGTACTAGTGTTTTAAGTACCTCATTCCACTGTGAAGGGTGGTGGCAGCTGTCTGCGTGCAAATACAGATCAGTGTGCGTTGTCTTCCAGTACACCCCATGACCTAGGATGTCGTCAGCCCTTCTCTTGACCAAGATGTCAAGGAAAGGTAATTTACCCTTCGTTTCAGTCTCCATAGTGAAGTTGATGTTGTGGTGTATGGAGTTTAGATGTGTAAGGAAGTCAAGGAGTTTATCCATACCATGTGGCCAGATGACAAATGTGTCGTCCACGTAACGCAAAAAGCAAGTAGGTTTCCATTCGGATGACGACAGGGCTTCCTCCTCGAAGTTCTCCATGTACAAATTCGCTACCACCGGTGAGAGTGGGCTACCCATGGCGACTCCGTTTGTTCGTAGTATTCTCCATTAAAAAGAAAATACGTGGAAGTCAAGACATGCCTAAAAAGTTAAGTGGTCTTTTCGTCAAACTTCTGACTAATCAATTCTAGTGACTCTCGCAGGGGTACCCTCGGAAACAAGGAAACGACGTCAAAACTCACCATGTTATCTGACTCATCCAACCTGAAGCTATTAAGGCGTTTTACAAAATCCACGGAATTACGGATGCGATGAGGGCATTTACTTACACAAGGACTTAATATTCCCGTCAGGTATTTGGCCAACAAACATGTAGGTGCCCTGATGTTGCTGACAATGGAGCGTAATGGTACCCCCTCTTTGTGAACCTTCGGGAGTCCATATAGTCTAGGCAGTACCGGACCTTGGGGTAACAATTTCTTAGCGTCACTCTCCGGTAAATCTGTGTCCTTGAGAAGCGACCTCGTCTTGTTCTCCACCTTCTTTGTAGGGTCAACGCTGATCTTCCGGTAGGAATCGTCATTTAGCAGGCTCGCATCTTATCAGTGTAGTCCTTATTGGAGACAACAACTGTAGCATTGCTTTTGTCAGCCGGTAAGACAACCATTTCAGAGCGCTCCCTCAAATGGTTCAAATGGCTCTGAGCACTATGGGACTTAACAACTGAGGTCATCAGTCCCCTAGAACTTAGAACTACTTTAACCTAATTAACCTAAGGACACAACACACATCAATGCCCAAGGCAGGATTCGAACCTGCGTCCGTAGCAGTCGCGCGGTTCCGGACTGAAGCGCCTAGAACGGTTCGGCCACCGAGGCCGGCGCACTCCCTCAGATCACGGATGGCAGCCCTCTCTTTACTGGTGATATTTGACTTCATCGTCTTGGACTTCGTTAACGCACGACAAGTTTCACGACGTACTTCCTCAGCTGATTCAGGCGGAAGTCGAGCTGCAACCTGTTTAACTGCGCTACCAATTTCTGCGACCGGAGTGAACTTGGGAGTGGGAGCGAAGTTAAGACCTTTCGGCAAACCCGAGACCGCATCATCACTCAACACCATGACACTCAAATTGATGACAGTCTTGCACGGAACCTGCAGAGATGGTTTGTCAATGAGACGTGAGAACTTAGCTTATTTGACGTCCCGTAGCCTTCTTATAAGCGGAATCTGCTGCAACCCAGGTGACACCATCAATCCAGTCCCAGGAAAAAGAATTGAAAATACTAACCAGAAGCAAATGTAGTTTGACTAATTCCTGTGATATAAACTCGAGGCTCCGGCGGGTGAATTGCACTCTCTCACGTACCAATGCGAGGCTGGCTCGTTTCTTGATTCTCTTAGCTGCTGCAGAATCGATGTGATGCATAACGTTAACAAAATTTGGAACAACATTCTCGGAACGACTCTCTTTAGAAAGGCAAGAGTACTTAGCGAACGACATGTACGGTGGCGCAACTTTTCAAATTTCTTCATGCTGTGGTACATCTCCTCCCCGTAAAGGTGTATGATGTGATTCTTGAGTTTCTCCCGGCGTATTAGGTAATCAAAATAACCACGGGTGTACTGCTGGTCGACAGTGTCCAACGGGCACAAAATTTCGGCGATCATACATGTCACCATCATCTGGTGAACTGACGGACTGAGCTCCTGCGAACGTGCCGGTACGGAGATCCGTACGCTATGGCTGCTCGGGGGGAACTGGGTTTGGTCGCGGCGGCGGCCGATTTAAATACCCTCCGCCCGCGGCGCACTCCCTCCGCCGTCTGCCCCACGCGCCGCAGCAGTCGTGCGGTGGAACAGATTGTGACGGCGTCTGAGATGACGTCGGTGTGGTGGCTCTGTTCACCGTGGTCGTCACAACTATACGTTTGCTCGATTTACTCTTGATTACCCCAATCGCTGGTCCCCAAGCCTTGCTAAGATTATAGCCACAGTCACGGTTTATGAGGTCGTCATTGGTGCGAATTTCGATGGCCTCTCTAACAACGCTGTCCCAGTATCTCGACGTCTGTACCAGAATCCTTGTGCGTTCCTACTCCATAGCGTGATTTTCCGACAAACAATGTTCAGCGACCGCCGACTTGCTTGGATACATCAGTCGAGTGTGCCTCTGGTGTTCACGGCATCGATCCTCGACGGTACGTATCGTCTGACCAATATACGACTTTCCACATTGACACGGAATCTGGTACACGCCGGCCTTCCTCAAACCAAGGTCATCTTTGGCGCTCCCCACCAGTGCACGAGTTTAATCGGAGGACAAAACACAGTTCCGACCCGGTGTTTCTTCAAAATGCGGGCGATTTTCCCCGAGAGTGCGCTTGTATATGGAATAAACGCAGTGCCTACCTCCTCGCTCGTGATTTCATCCATCTCCACAGGCTGTGCTGTAGTGGTTTGGGGTAGATCACGTTGAATTTTTTTCGAAATACGGTTCTCAGATGTTCCAATTCATGGGGTAGACTCTCTGCGTCAGAGATAGTGCGCGCCCTATGTACTAGAGTTTTAAGTGTCCCATTCCTCTGTGAAGGTGTGTATTACTCAGGAACACACATTTTCAGTAATGACGATCATTCCACTTGGGACCTGTGGAAGTTACATGAGCTTATTTGTTTCAGTTCTAAATATTTGTCACGTATTATTGTTTTTCTAATATGTTCCACATCCTGGAGGACCTCCTCACTATGGATCAATTGGAACGAAAGTAAATCTAATATAATGTAACTGATGCTGCAATGTACGCAAATACCTCTCTGAGTAGTGTATACAGATACTGCTTTACCATAAGTAACAGACTCGACTTACTGTGTTGTAAGGTTGTACTGTGATAACACGACAGCAATTTAGAAGGATGGCTTCTTCACGTACAATGATATTAAGTCGCTGACTACATACGGGAATACCGTTGAGCCCGTTGAAGTGGCAACAAATCCTATTATGCAACAACGGGAATTAAAAAGGAAATATATACTCATAATCAGAAACTAGTAAATTGATGAATCGTAATAGTCTATTGCTAATGACTGTTCCTATGAAACAACAAGAAGATATGTTATCTAATCAGGGTGCACAAATTAATACCGAGGTTTCTCTTCTTGTGTCCAAAGTGTTGTGAGCTGATCTAGAAAGTATAACAAGGATGATACAGGCTTGAAAAGTACCATTAAAGGTATTCCTGAATAAGTAGAGGAACTGACTGTACACCTCAGTGCTTTGCAACTAGAGCACGAAACTTCGCAATCCATCTTTCAACACATACAGGAAGCCTTGACAAAATATTTTCCTAAATGACAGGGAAAGGCAAAAATTCACGTAACACAGAGACTGATTTAAACTCGGTAAAGAAAAAGGTGATGAATAACACAACCATGCTGCTCACGTAGCTCGTAGTATCGATTAGCATTTGTTTTCCAGAGAGAATTTGTTTAGCTGATGGTGCTGTGCTCGCAAATACTTCTCAGAGTTGTTTGTGCACATACTGCCTTACAATAAGTAACAGATCTGACAGACTGGATTGTACGGTAGTACGGTGATAACATGACAGCCGTTTAGATTGATGGCTTCTTTACGTGCAATGAGTTTACGTCGCTGACTACATACGAGAATATTGTTGAGACTGTTAGTCTAGCAACAGATCCTACTATGCAACTACTGGAAATAAGATATGAAATAGGTACTCTGTATCAGAAAGTACCTAATATTGATTCAAGACTAGATATTATTGCAAATGACTTAGCTTCTGTGAAACAACAACAAGATATCTTATCAATTCAGGTCAACAGATTAAAACCGAGGTTGCTAGTCAAGTGGCCAACTAGTTGTGGGCTGATCTAGAAAGCATAACAAGTGAAATTACACTCCTGAAAAGCACCATTGACGGTATTCCTGAATCAGTAGAGGAAGTGACTGTAAACCTGCAACTAGAGCAGGAAGCTCTGTACTCCTTCCATGAAAATAAATTCTTAGTGGAAAAGGACGAACAAACTGTAAGAAAATTAGAGTCAGAATAACAGGTATCAGTGCAGCAGGCTATTGCCAAAAGGTTTTCCGAACAGACTACACCAACACAAGCTATTAGAAATAAATTGGACACATACAGATAACATTGACAAAAGATTTACCTAAATGACAGGGAGGGGTCGGAATTCATCTTACTGATCAGATGGGCGACATAGAAAAGGAATTAAATGAGGTAAAGTGGCAGGTTAGGAATGGTACATCGCAGGCAGCTCAAGCAGCAGGGACTTGTTATGTTAGCAGTAGCCCAGTGCCCACGAAAATACTGACATTGATGAAACGCATTGTGGCAGCCTGTCGTCAGAGAATCATACATGTAGCAGTATGGGCCAGAGATACCTTTTTCTCCCATTCTTCTAGACAATTGTCTTCAAATGTTCACCATGATGAGAAGGGGCAATAGTAACGATGACATAACGGACATAGGTTGTTGTAGCGCGAGTTACTTCTTGCAACTGCATGTAAAGGTTTGACGGGGCCCTACTTCACAAGATGGAGACGTTATTCCTCTGACGCGAGCGATCAAGCGGCCGCTATGTGACACTCGACACGCAGAGCTCGGTCCACCCTTTATCATTAAAATTGGATTTACAGAATCCTATATTATGAAAAAATACACTGAACATAGCATATTACAGATTCTATTACGCATTAAACAAACAACGAGCCACTCGAATGAATGGGAGCAATGTAATTGTAAATCTATTACTTGTTAGCATATCCCACTACCAAAAAGATCAAAGGACTTTATTTGCACAACGACCTTAAGAAATACTTTCATCCGATACAGAAGAATAAAGAAAACAACGGCCAGAAATTACAGTTCATTATATGAGGTCACATTTATTACTTGATCATATAGATACCACTGAATGCTTTCAAATTATAGCTGAACTAAAGACAGAGAAAAATGAACAAGTACTGTCATACTCTTATGAACTGAGTAATGTCTTAGGTTGCGTCTGATATGCTTTACCTACGGCCTTCTAAATGAAACTTAAAACTGTTTTATAAGGAACTAGAATACATTGGTGGCTAGTTACGCTTATTCCATATGTACACACTTGTTGTAGTGAGTGTAGATATATATACGACAACTGTAATTTTTAGGATAAGTGTGTGAAAGGAAATCAGAATCAAACCACACTGCTCCTAGTAGATACTTACGTGCAGGTTTGTCGAGAGTATGGAATATTGGGAAGAGACGAGTAGATCGACCTACTACAAGGAATGGAATTCAACAAATGAACATGCTCTACCTACATTGAGGCGTAACGCCGCCAGTCCTTCAGATCTACTATTGCACCAAATCCCCGTGTGGCAGGAAAGCTGACACTTTTGCTTAAACGAAAGCAAGTAGACGCCTAACCTGCTACAATAATTTGATATCTGGCTTTAAATACCCGTATTTCAGGCAGCTCGCCTTCACTGCTTCTGTTCATTCCATCTGAATCACTGTTCATGACGGAATGACAGTTTCGCTATTTACTGGTTAGCTCTGTTAGCGAACCTTAATATGTTTCCGACTCTGTGAAGATTTCAACTACGAGACTGCAACTTGCCAGATGTGCGTGGTATTTGCCCCTCCATGCAACTGCTAATAGGTCCCAGCCGTGGCTGACAGAAGAGCGGGCCTTCCGCTGGTCAAGCGCGTAGATCAGGTCCGGCCATGGCGTGCCAAACGTCACGCGTGTAGGGTGTGCGGTCCGCAGGCATGCCAAGGCACGGCCTGTCACAGTGGTTTGCTCGGACCTTCTTGGAGTACCAGGAACAGCGAGACATTTCATTTAGAATTGCGGTGCCGAATTTTTTGGTTGGCACACCTGTCTGAGTTCCGGAGAATTGCGATGTCAGTGCTGTTAACCCTTTGCTTTTTGTTCGTGGTATGAAGGTCGTTCACAGGTTCAGCTGCTCTTTGAGCAAAAAGGAGGCAGTCTGGCTATCTATCGTCACAATCCTTTAAATTGAATGAGAGTGATGGTAGAGGGGGATGAGAATTATCAGTTCGCATAAAGGATGGGTACTGCTTATTTGGTATGAAACGACATTACAGTACCTTGTAGGCACAATTTAAACATTTAGATGAAAATGAAAGTCCAAAAAATTACAACAATCGAGTAGCGGGATTCATTTTTCTGTACATCAAGAAGTACTTTGTGCTAAATTTAGATGCATGGAGCGCTTGAAGAAATTGGCGGTGCGAATATAAAATTCCTGAAGATGCACTCATTATTCCATCGTTAGTTGCAACAGTTTTCAGTGGAAATGTACGAATAGTATAGAGACTTCACATACTGCTTTTAAGTACGCTGGTGAAGCATTTGGGAATGCCTGAACGATTTTTCGGTACAGAACAGGCTGTTGTGGGATTTATGAAAAGTAGTCCAGGAACGAAATCTAGAACGTCCAGAATGAACTGTAGACTTCCCATTTTAAGTGGATTGACTGCACATTCGCCATGGAAAAGTGAGAAAAAACTTGTTTCTGATATTATGGGGATGAATTTAAGAAAATCCCGTTGTGGAAGGGACAAGTTCTGACAAAAACAGTCCAGTTTGCTAAAGTCACTGGAGAGGTTTGAAGAATTCATTTTTGCCTTGCAAGTATTAAAAGGATAGTTTTATAAAGGTTCTGAGGACACTGACAGTCTTTATTTTACACTTGTTTTCGGGACCATTTATCGTTTCAGCTGAAAGCGCCCTGTCTGTGCATGTGCTGACGTAACTGACTGAACTACAAGGTAATTCCTACGAGAAATCTTTTTACGTTAAACCGTCCTGTACGTCAAAATTGCTTTCGTCAGACAGATTTTCCAAGTCTCCATCGTGAGGTTACAAAAGGGCTACAATATTTCGGTTTCGATTGACATATCTGTGTGAAAGACCTTTTTCCGATTGTGAGACTAAATAGGACACAATTATGTCGCAACTTGAGTGCGAATCTCTGTGAAATTATCTGCATCTGTCCATATGCCGACAGTTTATACCAGATTAACATTATATTATGACTCCAGAGTGCCTAAATTAATTAATTAATACTGAACGTTTGTTTCGTTTGTGATCTATGTTGCTGATAAATGTGAAACAAAGTCACCAGTGCTACTGCATTGCTATGTAAATACGGAGCTTTCAAAGTTTTCTTCTCTTCCCACTCCTCTCACTCTGGCAGCTTGGGAATATGAAGCAAGGCTGATCGTTACGGTACGCTGGCCTGTGGATGGCCCGCCAGCCGAAATCTTGGCCACCCCTGGCCTAGACGATTAACAGCAAGCTGCCACTGTCTACTTGCTGGGTGGGCTCCTAGGCTACATGTGTACCGCCTTTGTGGCTGTACGCTGTGTGTGCTGTGGGATCCCTGGACTCCCGCCTTCATGAAAACAGGCATCCGAAAGCTGCCGTGAGAACAGGTTTAAGCGAGCGTCCCCCTTCGGGTGCGCTAAGGCCTTCGAGTTCACCGCGGCATATCCGCGGGCCGCCAGGTGGGGTCTCGCCGTCCCTACGCTGCTCGCTGTCGGGCAGTGTGCCTGACCTACCGCAAAGCTATGCAGGATGTTTAGTGCTGAGTCCAGCATGTCTCACCAACGTCTGGACGATAGCCCTGACCTTTTCGTGAGTACTGGTCAAGACAATATTCAAAGTTAATAACATGCCCTTTATACTCGTCTGGTTCTCCAACACCCTTGGGCGTAAGAGTGAAACAATCACCATCCCTCAGTGTTCGATCTCTGACACAATGTAACGTCAGTACATCGCCTGTCCAACCTCGACCCCCACTGTCCTCCTGATCAGAGGGTTGACGGTTACAGAACGCTCATAGTATTAGTCGATAAGGAAAAAGCGTTCGACGTGGGGAAATGGTACAAGATGTTCGAAATTCTCAGAAAATGAGAAGCTTCTTCGATCTGTACATTCACAGTAGGGACGAACGCTGTATCCTTGTCTTACACCCTTTTAACCACAGCGCTTCATTCATGGTGATCTAATCTTGTTGTTCCCTCTCGGTTCTTCCAGTTATTGTGCAGCAACCGTCTTTCCTTGTAGCTTTACAAGAAAAGAGCTATTGATGTGCAAGAACCGACAGGGAACAATAAGCGCAGATCACCGTGAATGAAGTGCTTTGATGAAATGGGTGTGAGACAATGACGCAGCTTTTCTCCCCTACTATCAATGTACACATCAAAGAAGCTATGTCGGAAACAACAGAAATGTTCAAGAGCTTGATTATAATTCAGGGTGAAAGGATAGCGGTGGTAAGATTCGCTGACGACATTGTTAACCTCAGTGAAACCGACAAGAATTACATAATCTATTGAATGGAATGAACATTCTAACGCGTACAAGATATGGATATATAGTAAACTGGAGGAAGACAAAAGTAATGAGCGGTAGCAGGAATGGGAACAGCGAGAAACTGTACACCAAACTGGTGGCCGCGAACTGGTTGTGGAATTTTGGGAACTTTGTTACCTCGTAAACAAAACAAACTATTATGGACGAAAGAAAGAGGAAATGTAAAGCGGACTAGCTCAGGAAAAGGGGGCATTCCTGGCCAAAATTAGTTTGCTGGTGCCAACCACAAGCCTTAATCTGAAGAAGATATTTCTGAGAATGTGTTTGGAGCACAGAACTGTACAGCAGGCTATCCTGGACAGTCGGAAAACAGAAACAGAACAGAATCGAAGCTTGTGAAATGTGGTGCTACAGAAAAACGTTGAAAATTAGGTGGACTGATAAGATAAGAAATTAGCAATATCTTTGCCAGATCCTTGAAGAAAGGAATGCTTGGAAAACACTGCCAAGAAGATGGGGAAAATTAGGAATGGATGTGGGCTAAGATATCAAGATATAACCTCTGTGTACTAGAGGGAAATGTGAAAGGTAAAAACTATAGGGGATATAGAGATGGGAGGGATTTCATTTAAGAGGGCGTGCTTTAAAGGTATACCGTTTATGTGGAGAGTGGGATATCAGTGCCGGTTCTAGTAGACGTGATGATCATATCTCTGTGTCACCGACAAGGACGTCCGGTGTTAGTTAACATACTTAAGCAACTGATAGTCATGTTCTCCCCTCATTACCGCCCCCTTGGAGAATAACAGGGAACTGATGTGGGTCATCCAGTGGAATCCACACACAACATAGGAAATTGTGTTATTTGTATTCAATATCATGACTTAAGTCGATATCTGTCACAAGATTGTACCCTCACTCCTTCAGCAATTCTGTGAGGCCATTATGTAACTCTGGTCACTTCATATAAATTTCGTGGTAAAAGCCTAGAACAATGTGAGCACAATTAAATGCAGAGACACTCTTGGACCAAAAAGATTCGATATCCTCCTTCCCCTCATCATCATTTATAACTAGCTCATTTGTGTAGACGTGTTCACTCAAGGTCTGAGCATCATGGAAGAGACGTTCAAGTTTCCTGTGAACGAACTGACATAATTTCTGTTGTGTCCAGGTGGAGTAATAACGATGATATGATCAATTAACTACTCTAATAGATAATTATCAACCATTTATTTTCTCAACATATTAGTTAAGATTTACTTTTCTTTGCACAAATCTGTGTTTTCTATACCACCATTTCTTATTCACACAATGGTTTTTTACAAAGATTTTTGTACAATAATTTTCAATTTTTAGTATGCTTACACACACATTAAAATAGCATTTTTTTTACAGAGACATTTTTTGAAGACTTATGACTATCATATACAAGAAGAACATGAAATTTCCATTTTCCATATTCTTTGCCGCTGGCTTCAGAATTTTTTGAATGTAAATATTTAACCATATACAGTATTTAAATTTCTAATCGCTCGCCAGTATTTTATAAAGTTTTAGACTTCGGACACGTATTTTAAGATTATTAGTGCTAATATTTACTGTACAAGTAACTTATTAAAGTATTTTCATTCAAGTCAATCTTTCTTTTTATGTTAGTCATTCGAGTGGTGTGTTATTTGCGAGTGTGCTTAGTCTACATCTACATCTACATTTATACTCCGCAAGCCACCCAATCGTGTGTGGCGGAGGGCACTTTACGTGCCACTGTCATTACCTCCCTTTTCTGTTCCAGTCGCGTATGGTTCGCGGGAAGAACGACTGTCTGAAAGCCTCCGTGCGCGCTCGAATCTCTCTAATTTTACATTCGTGATCTCGTCGGGAGGTATAAGTAGGGGGAAGCAATATATTCGATACCTCATCCAGAAACGCACCCTCTCGAAACCTGGCAATCAAGCTACACCGTGATGCAGAGCGCCTCTCTTGCAGAGCCTGCCACTTGAGTTTGCTAAACATCTCCGTAACGCTATCACGATTACCAAATAACCCTGTGTCGAAACGCGCCGCTCTTCTTTGGATCTTCTCTATCTCTTCCGTCAACTCGATCTGGTACGGATCCCACACTGATGAGCAATACTCAAGTATAGGCCGAACGAGTGTTTTGTAAGCCACCTCCTTTGTTGATGGACTAAATTTTCTAAGGACTCTCCTAATGAATCTCAACCTGGTACCCACCTTACCAACAATTAATTTTATATGATCATTCCACTTCAAATCGTTCCGCAGCGTACTCCCAGATATTTTACAGAAGTAACTGCTACAAGTGTTTGTTCCGCTATCATGTAATCATACAATAAAGGATCCTTCTTTCTATGTATTCGCGATACATTGCATTTGTCTATGTTAAGGGTCAGTTGCCACTCCCTGCACCAAGTGCCTATCCGCTGCAGATCTTCCTGCATTACGCTACAATTTTTTAATGCTGCAACTTCTCTGTATACTACAGCATCATCCGCGAAAAGCCGCATGGAACTTCCGACACTATCTAATAGGTCATTTATATATATTGTGAAAAGTAATGGTCCCATAACACTCCCCTGTGGCACGCCAGAGCATACTTTAACGTCTGTAGACATCTCTCCATTGATAACAACATGCTGTGTTCTGTTTGCAAAAAATTCTTCAATCCAGCCACACAGCTGGTCTGATATTCCGTAGGCTCTTACTTTGTTTATCAGGCGACAGTGCGGAACTGTATCGAACGCCTTCCGGAAGTCAAGGAAAATAGCATCTACCTGGGAGCCTGTATCCAATATTTTCTGGGTCTCATGAACAAATAAAGCGAGTTGGGTCTCACACGATCGCTGTTGATTCCATGTTGATTCCTACAGAGTAGATTCTGGGATTCCAAAAACGACATAATACTCGAGCAAAAAACATGTTCCAAAATTCTACAACAGAATCGCTCATCGAAGCCTCAGTAATTGTTTACATTTCATGGCGTGCGGTTACAGCTGTAGCGGTTGTGAAGCTATGTACTGCCAAATTTTCTGTGCACTGTATTCGAATATTAAAGCTTGAGTTATCAGTCTTTCATAGAATTAGTAGCCGTGTTTACATTTCGCGGCGTGCAGTTGCAACTGTAGCGATTCTTAAGTCCTGAAAAAGTTGCTTGTGCACTGTGAATTAATTATTACATATGGTAGTTTTCAACGGTGTCTCCTGCTGTTTCTGGCGAAATGTACGGTTTAATAATGTTTCAGAAACTTTCGACCATTGTGCTTCTTAAAGTTGTTTGTTCGCTGAAGTCATTTATTAAACTTAGTACGTTAGTTTTCAGGTGAGGTGTCTTATTCTTTGTAGTGAAATAATTCAGTAAAACTTTGGTTCACTGTGATTAATCTCGTGGAGTGTTCTAGTGGTCGCTTGAATTTTTGGTTTTAGACAACAAATTCTGTTAAGTTTTTATGGTATTAGTATTAGTTGTGGTTTAGTAGTACCAACAAACGTAGTTGCCTTCTTAGTTCGGAGCAAAAGTCAAGAAAAGTATTGTTAGTTCTTTAAATAGTACTACTGTTGTAATTGAACTGAGGTAACGTAGACGTTTAGTTTTTTCATTAACTGTTAAAATTTTACCATGAGTGAGAAGTGTGGGCTTCGTCGAAAGTTCGTGAATAGCGGCTTATGGTGTGAGATTTGTTCAAAGTGTTCTCATTGCCGAAGGCAGTGGGCATTCTGGCGAGAACCTCTTCTGGAAATGCAGAATCTGTAGCCGAAAGAAGTTGACACAGGAGCAGAAGCGTAACATCTGTGCCATTCAGGTTCAGTTACAAGACGCAAAGCAAGAACTAGATAGATTGAGGAGGGTGAAAGGCCGTGGCGAATGAGAACTTCCGGTTAGTAAGAAGGCAGCTAGGAGGAGGAGATATTCAAACAGTTGTACTTTGCGAATAACGAATGGATTTTAACAAAAGACAGAGTTGAGTGGATACCAGCCTGGTGTAGCTTCAGGTGTAGGAAACATGCAGTAGTCCTCAGCGTTTAGGAAGCCTAGGTCAGCTGCAAATTTTAACGGAAAGAAAAAGGTTCTGCCGCCATTCACATGGCGGAGGTGTGGGCCGTGTTGGGGAGAGAGTACCAGGTCACCAACATTGTGTAGACTAGTGCACGGTTACTCAGTTGACTGTTAACATAGGGGAGTTATGTAGAAACGTTACGAAAGATGATAAGGTAATTATTGTGGGTGTAGCTGCGAATAGTCTTGAAAGGGGTGGGGAGTAAGATCTAGCTAGTGACCTGGCAATGATAGCTACTCAAACTGGTGGCACCAATTCGGACTTCGTGCAACTGTTTCAGCGTCACGATCGGCCTCATCTTAATACTGCTGTTAGGTGCGTTAACATGGGGCTGGAGAAGGCACTGATGGCGGAGGGCATGGCTGATATTGCAGTGGTGCCAGTTGAGTCTCTCAGTAGATCGAGTTTCACTAGGCATGGCCTGCACGCATGGGAAGGAGAGGATGGAAAAGCTTGTAGGTAACATGGTAGTGGGTGATGGTGGGATTACTGATCGAAGGATTCCAGTACTAGTTGGTGTTAGAGCTGCATCTTTTGTTTAGATTGAAGTCAGGTAACTCTGCTTAAAGGAAGTCCCTCTAATAAAGGAATCACGTTCAGAGGCCGTCAGGTGTCCAATTAGTGAAGGAAATAGCATATTTCCTCAAAATATCAGACGTAACAGAGATAAAAACTAGTGAACTGCGCCGGCCGGGGTGGCCGAGCGGTTCTAGGCGCTACAGTCTGGAACCGCGCAACCGCTACGGTCGCAGGTTCGAATCCTGCCTCGGGCACGGATGAGTGTGATGTCCTTAGGTTAGTTAGGTTTAACAAGTTCTAAGTTCTAGGGGATTGATGACCTTAGAAGTTAAGTCCCATAGGGTTCAGAGCCATTTAGTGAACTGCTTATAGATATTACTCTGACATTACTGGTGTATCGGAGCTCCGCCTCAATAATTTTTACAATTTAGAGACTTTCTTTACCTGAAAACAGATTATCTCGCTGTTTTTTCAAGAAATTCTTTGCAGAGTCGGCGAGTGGCCATGTACGGAAGAAAGAGTATTCCATTGGAGTCCATAGACGTACCACGGCATTACACTGAACAGGTATTTGAATGTTGTGCAGAGGCAGTTGAATTTAGTGAAACTAAATTTCTAGTTGTTGTTGTTTTATCGATCCTCTAATTCTGACTTCAGAGCATTTCTACGCAAGCTAGAGAGCATGCCTGGTTCACTTTATAGGAAGTACGAAAAATTAGTTATAAGACTGTACTTCAATATTAATCTTATATGTGATCGTACAAGAAAAAGGATGTTTGAATATCTCCTAAAGTTATATGATCTGACGCATATTGTGTTTTTTCCAGCCAGGGTACAGTGGAACAGTAGTACATCCATAGACAAAAATGGTTCAAATGGCTCTAAGCACTATCGGACTAAACTTCTGAGGTCATCAGTCCCCTATACTTAGAACTACTTAAACCTAACTAACCTAAGGACATCACACACATCATGCTCGAGGCAGGATTCGAACTTGCGACCGCAGCAGCAACGTGGTTCCGGACTGCAGCGCCTAGAACCGCTCGGCCACATTCATCCATAGACAATATGTTTATGCATTCTTCGTTGTTATATGGGCATTCTGTTAGTAAAATGTTGGTGACGTTTGAGACGATTATGAACAAATTTTAAAACTAAAAAGTTTTGTTCTAATGCAAATGTTATATATATATATATGCAAACCGAGCAGAAAAGCTAATCCTACGGAAATAGGAACAAGAGTGGCAGGATGTTCATAGTGCTGATAACATAGATGACAAATATAATGCTTTCCTTAACATATTTCTCATGCCTTCTGAAAGCTGTTTTCAATAAGAACGTTCTAAATGAGGTACTTGCAGTAACAAGAAGCCAGAGTGGTTGATTGGTGGAATAAGGAGATATTATGTAGAACAAAGTGATAATTATATCAAACTGTAAGACGAAAGTTCCAATCAAACTATAGTAGTCCACTAAAAACAGATTTGTAAGCTACTTAAGAATGTTATTAGGAAGGCAAAGAGTATCCGGTACGCAACTACAATAGCTAATTCACTGGATAAAATTGAAACCATATGGTCAGTCGTGAGAGAATTGTCTGGACAGCAGAACAAGTTCGACGATATAAACTTAGTTCGTAGTAAAAATATTTCTGTTACTTATAAGTCAGGTGTACTTACAGTATTTAACAATCATTTTCTGGGTGTTTATGATGAATTAAACCAAAACTTAGTTGATACAGGAAATTATATAGTTCTCTTGGAGAATGCTTTTCCGAGATCAACACTCCTCTATGACACTGACAAGGACATTGAGTCAATAGTAAATCACTAACACTAAGGATTCTTATGGATACGATGGTTGGATACGTTAATTTGCCTAGCAGAATATTTAAGTACTATCCTACACATGTTAACCCTTTACTGAGCCATATTTGTGATTTTCCCTGTAAGAATGGTCAGTTTCGTAAACGATTAAAGTTCACTAGTAAAGTCGCTTTATAAAAAGCAAAAAAGGGATAATGTAGACAATTTTAGAGCTATTTCTGTGACATTCATGTTTAATAAAGTTATTGATAAGAATGTGTATGTAAGGATAATTAATCATTTTATGTCACATAATTTGCTATCAAATCTACAGTTCGGCTTTAGAAGAAGTTTAACAGCTGAAAATGCTATATTCCTTTTTCTCTCTGGGGTACTGGATGGATTAAACGAAAGTTTTCGAACACTAGCCACCTTTTAATTTAACTAAGGCGTTTGATTATATTGATCACAAATTATTGCTCCAGAATTTGGACCATTATACAATACAGAGAGTAGCTCACATTTGGTTCACCTCTTACTTTAACAACAGATAGTAAAATGTCATTATTCACAGTGTTGAGAATGGCTATGATATGGGGTCTGAATGGGGCACGGTCAAATGGGGGGGGGGGGGGGGAGGAGGGAGTGCCTTAGGGATCAGTGCTGGGGCCACTCCAATTCCTTATTTACATAAACGATATGCACTCCAGTGTTACAGGTGCTTCTAATGTATTTCTGTTTGCTGATGACACTAGCTTGGTAGTAAAGGATGTTGTGTGCAACACTGACACTATTTTTCTATCACACAATTCAACAAAACCCAACGTTTTACTTTCAAAGAATGATTATATGATATGTGAAACTGAACAGTTCAAATATCTAGGTGTTCGGATAGATAGTAAACTGTCGTGAAAACCTCACATTCAAGATCTTGTTCAAAGACTTAATGCTTCCATTTTTACTATTCGAACGGTATCTGTAATAAGTGATAGTAGTACACGAATATTACCCTACCTCGCTTATTTTCATTTGCTTATGACGTATGGTATTATATTTTCAGATAACTTGACATTTTCAAAATGATTCCTTTGGCTCTGAAACGAGCAGTTCGGATTATGAGTGGTGTAGGTTCAGTGGACATTAGACATCGTGAGAGAGCAGAATGGGGTGCTCCGCGGAACTCATGGACTTCGAACGTGAACAGGTGATTGGATGTCACTTGTGTCTTATGTCTGTACGCGAGACATCCACACTCCAAAACATCCATAAGTCCACTGTTTCCTATGTGATAGTGAAGTGGAAACGTGAAGGGACACTAACAGCACAAAAACGTACAGGCCGACCTCGTTTGTTGACTGACAGAGACCACCGACAGTTGAAGAGTGTCGTAATGTGTAACAGGCAGACATCTATCCAGACCAATACACAGTAATTCCAAACTGCATCAGGATTCATTCCAAGTACCATGACAGTTAGGTGGGAGGTGAGGAAACTTGTATTTCACGTTCGAGCGGCTGCTAATAAGCCGCACATCACGCTGATACATGCCAAACGACGCCTCGCTTGGTGGAAGGACCGTCAACATTGGACGAGTGAAGAGTGGAAAAACGTTGTGCGGAGTGACGAATGCCCGGTGAAAGTAATTGCCCAACAGTAAACTTTGGAGGCAGTGGTATTATAGTGCCTTTGGAGATTAGATGTATTGTAAGTACTTGGAAGCACTCCACTTGTAAAGTTATTTCTAATTCTAGCCTTCAGTGAACATGCAAAGTAACATACACTCAGACACA